>NW_027001273.1:0-7679 GCF_036934945.1 Oncorhynchus masou masou
TGTGTGTCAGGACCCGGTTTCGAACCTGGGTCTCCGGAGTGAGAAACAGTCACTTAACCAACTGAGCCACGAATAGACAGCAGAACCCAGAAGATGAGGCAGACACAGCAGTACTTAAGACGGTGAATTTAATAAAGAAAAAATCCAAAAATACAAAAATGGCAAATCCAAAAAGGTGGTAGGAAAAACACAAAAGAACTCAAAAGAAACTCACCAAAAATAAACAAAAAACAGAATACCACAAGAACGTCACCCGGAATCGACAAGAGCACACAGAACACTAGGGCAGGGTGCTAACATACAAACACAGAGCCCAGAACTGAGGGAAACAAAGGGTTTAAATACAATCAGGGGAAACGAGACACAGGTGCAAACAATAATGGGGATCAAGGGAAAAACACAGGGACAAAAAGCACAATGGGGACATCTACTGACAAAAACCCGGAACAACCCTGGCCAAATCCTGACAGAATCCCCCCCCCTAGGAACGGCTCCTGACGTTCCTACCAGCTCTCAGGGTGGAGGACCCTGAACTGACGAATGAGGTCAGGGTCCAGGATGTCTTTGGCAGGAACCCAGGAGCGCCCTCAGGACCGTAGTTCTCCCAGTCCACCAGATACTGCCAGGGACCGCTGCACCCGGGTGGAACTAGTATCCGTGACGGTATAAGCCGGCTGGCCTCCAATGACACGTAGGCGGAGGGGGAGGTCTGTTCCAAGCTGACAAGGGGAGAAAACAACAGGTTTTAACAATGACACATGAAATGTGGGATTAATCTAAGGACCTTGGTAAGTGTAGGCGTATAAGAAACTGGGTTAACTTCCTGGCAACCTTGAAGGGACCGATGTATTTTTGGGACAGCTTGCGAGACTCCACCCGTAGAGGTAAGTCTCTGTGGAAAGCCAGACTCTCTGGCCGGGGCGCAGGCAGGCCCGGGACGGCGACGTCTGTTGGCTTGTTGTTGATACCTCTGTGAGGAACGCATCAGATTAAGACGGGTCTTCCTCCACATAAGCCGACAGCCTGACGAACCTCAAGGCTGAAGGCACTCTGACTTCTGCCTCCTGGTCCGGGAACAATGGAGGAGCATAGCCAAACTGACACTGTAAGGGACATACCAGTGGAGGAGGAGCGCAAGGTGTTGTGCGCGTATTCGGCCCAAACAATAAAGGATGACCATGTGGACGGGTTGTCACGAGTCATACATCGGGAGGGTGGTTTCAGCTCTTGATTCATCCTCTCTGTTTGGCCGTTGGACTCCGGATGATACCCTGAAGATAGACTGGCAGAAGCCCCCATGAGTTGGCAGAAGGCCTTCCAAAACCTTGAGGCGAACTGGGGACCTCTGTCAGAAACCACATCTTGAGGAATGCCGAAGACTCGGAACACATGATTAATTACCAACTCAGCCGTTTCCTTGGCAGAAGGTAACTTAGTCAGAGGGACGAACCTGGCCGCCTTTGAAAACCTGTCGATTATGACTAGGATAGTAGTATTGCCATGGGATGGAGGAAGTCCAGTAATAAAGTCCAATGAGATATGGGACCAGGGTCTGTGGGGAACAGGTAAAGGATGAAGGAGTCCTTGAGGGCGGAGGTGAGAAGATTTGCCCTGGCAGCACACGGGGCAGGCATTGACGAAAGTGGCAACGTCTTCTCTTATGGTAGGCCACCAGAACTTACGCTGGATGAACTCCAAGGTGAGACCTACGCCCGGATGACAGGTGAGGCGAGAGGAGTGCCCCCACAGAAGGACCTGAGTCCTCACTGCCTTGGGGACAAACAACCGATTGGCAGGGCCTCCTTTAGGGTCCGGGGTTCGCAGCTTGAGCACGTCTCACGGTATCCTCAACTTGCCACGAGATCGGAGCCACAATCTTAGCAGCAGGAAGGACAGGCATGTCCGTGTCATCTCGAATGGCAGGAGCGTAGACTCGGGACAGGGCATCCGGTTTGAGATTCTTCGACCCGGGCCGATAGGTGAGGATAAACTGGAATCGATTGAAGAAAAGAGACCATCTAGCTTGTCTAGAGTTCAATCGCGCGCCTGCTGGATATACTCCAGATTTTTGTGGTCCGTAAGCACTTGAAACGGGTGAGAAGCCCCTCGAGCCAGTGTCTCCATTCCTTCAATGCCATCTTAACCGCTAGGAGTTCACGATCCCCCACATCGTAGTTCCTCTCAGTCGGGGTAAGCCGGTGTGAGAAGAAAGCGCACGGATGAAGCTTCTTGTCTTCACCCCTCTGAGACAGGACAGCTCCAACACCAACCTCTGATGCGTCTACCTCCACCACAAATGGTTCATCCGTAGTCGGTAGTATCAGGATGGGAGCAGAGAGGGGATGCGCTGCTTGAGTCCTTGGAAGGCCGTCTCAGCTTCTCTTCCCAAAAAAACCTTGCATTGCCACCTTTGGTTAAAGCTGAGAGAGGAGCTGCCACCAAACTGAAGTTTGATGAACTTGCGGTAAAAGTTTGTAGCCCAGGAAACGCTGAACATCCTTAACGGATTTGGGAGTGGGCTAATCCGCTACCGCCCCTACCTTCCTAGGGTCCATTTGGATTCGACCGGGTTCCACTACAAATCCCAGGAATTGTACTCGGGATGAATGGAATTCACATTTTTCCGGCTTAACGTACAGATGGCTGTCCAGGAGGCGTTTGAGTACTTGTCTGACATGCTTAGTGTGTTCTTGAAGGGGAGCTCGAAAGATGAGGATGTCATCCAAGTAAACGAACACAAATATGTTAAGCATATCCCTAAGCACATCGTTTATGAGCGCTTGGAACACCGCTGGGGCGTTGGTCAGGCCGAAGGGCATCAAGTATTCATAGTGACCAGTAGGCGTGTTGAAAGCGGTCTTCCACTCGTCACCAGGTCTGATCCGCACAAGATGGTATGCGTTCCGCAGGTCAAGCTTAGTGAAAACAACTGCTTCCTGGAGCAGCTCAAGGCTGTGGCCATAAGGGGTAGCGGGTAACGGTTACGGACGGTTATGTCATTGAGTCCCCGGTAGTCGATGCAAGGACGTAACCCACCATCTTTCTTGGCCACAAAGAAAAACCCTGCTCCCGCCGGGGGAGGTTGATGGACGCATGAGGCCTGCTTCCAGAGAGTCCTTGATGTAGGTATCCATAGCAGCTCGTTCGGGTGGAGATAGGGAAAAGATCCGACCCCTGGGGGGCAAGTGCCCGGAAACAGGTCGATGGGGCAATCATGCAAGATCTATGGGGTGGTAGCATGGTGGCCCTCTGTTTGCTAAACACCAGTTTGAGGTCATGGTAACACTCGGGAACTCGGGTCAGGTCGATGGATTCTAAAGACTCGGGAGTAGAACTCGGGAATTCTGGAAAATACAAGTAGCTTGGCACGTAGGACCCCACTGCTTGATAGTGCCCACAGACCAGTCGATGTGAGGGTTATGGCTGTGAAGCCAGGGGTATCCAAGGACGAGAGGGAACTCGGAACAGGAGATCAAATGAAAGTTCATCAATTCCTGGTGTTGTGAAACTGAAAGTCTCAAGGAGGTAGTGACATGAGTGACAAGTCCAGATCCCAAAGGGCTTCCATCCAATGTAGTAACCCTCATGGGGTCACTTAGAAGTTCAGAGGGAACGCCATTCTCCTTCGCCCAGACACCATCCATGAAGTTACCTGCGGCTCCAGAGTCTACCAAGGCTTGAAGGTGAAGCTTGTGGTTGTCCCAGGAGAGGGTGACTGGAATGAGCAGACGGGAGTTGACGGATGGGAGGAGGTTATGTTTCCCGTTACAGTTCCCCCCGGTCTGTACGGGACAGAGCGTTCCCTGGAGCCCGGGACACGTGGAACGGAAATGACCCGGTTGCCGCAATATAGACAGCGTCGCTCCCTCATCCGGCGGTCTCTCTCAGCCTGGGAGATGCGTCCAATCTGCATGGGTTCCGGTGGAGCCAGTGATGATAAAGGTGGGGACTCGGAGCTGGGACTGATAGGAGCTAGAGGTCTACGGTTGAGTCTCTCTCTCTCAGACGCTGGTCAATGCGTGAGGCCAACTTGATCAGGGACTGAGATTGTCCGGTGGTTCCCGAGTGGCCAGTTCATCTTGGATAGTGTCGGAAAGGCCTTTCAGAAAGCACACCGTGAGCGCCTCGTTGTTCCAGCCACTCGCTGCTGCCACCGTGCGGAACTGGATGGCATAGTCCGGTCACGCTGCGCCAACCTTGATGGAGAGTCAGGAGCTGTTTGGCTGAGTCAGAACCACTGCTTGGGCCTTGAAACACTCGTTTGAATTCCTCAGCAAAGGCAGAGTAGCTGGCACAGCAGGAACTATGGGCATCCCACACAGCAGTAGCCCAGGCCAGGGCTTTTTCCGACAGCAGGGTGATGATATAAGCGATCTTAGACCGGTCGGTGGGAAACGACGAGGTTGCAGCTCAAAGGAGAGAGAACATTGAGTGAGAAACCCTTACAAGCACTTGGATCACCTGAGAACCGTTGGGGAGGTGGAAGACGAGGTTCAGCCAGGGGGTTAACTGCCATGGGTACGTGAACTTGAGGTACTGGGACGGAACTGTTGCCGGGGTAAGCCGATCAGATATTTGCTTAATGGAAGTCAGCATCTCCGACAGAAGATGAGAATGTCTAGCCATTAAGGCCTCTTGCTGAACCAGGGCGGCTTCGTGGCATTGGACAGTCTCCTGGTGGTGGGACAGCGTGGCAAAAAGGTCCTGGGAACTGGCTGCCTCTGGGTTCATTTTTGGCTCTGTGTTTCTGTCAGGACCCGGTTTCGAACCTGGGTCTCCGGAGTGAGAAACAGTCACTTAACCAACTGAGCCACGAATAGACAGCAGAACCCAGAAGATGAGGCAGACACAGCAGTACTTAAGACGGTGAATTTAATAAAGAAAAATCCAAAAATACAAAAATGGCAAATCCAAAAGGTGGTAGGAAAAACACAAAAGAACTCAAAAGAAACTCACCAAAAATAAACAAAAACAAAAAACAGAATACCACAAGAACGTCACCCCGGAATCGACAAGAGCACACAGAACACTAGGGCAGGGTGCTAACATACAAACACAGAGCCCAGAACTGAGGGTAACAAAGGGTTTAAATACAATCAGGGGAAACGAGACACAGGTGCAAACAATAATGGGGATCAAGGGAAAAACACAGGGACAAAAAGCACAATGGGGACATCTACTGACAAAAACCCGGAACAACCCTGGCCAAATCCTGACAATGTGACTTTCCAAATACGCTGTAATAGTAACGTATTTGATATAATGGTTAATTTCAGTAACAGGACATTTGATGAATCAGTGTATGACTTTACATGGTCTCTCAATTTCCCTCTCCTCATAATGCCATATTGGCCCACTTATTCTATGTTGTTTTCACTGTGCTTTGCTGCTAGGGTGCTGAGAATTCTTTGGCTAATCTAGCCACACACACACACACACACTCTCTCTCTGTCTGTTTGTTTGAACTCAAGACTGCCAGATATACCTGGAAGAAATATCTGGAATATTCTCAATCAATCAATGTGACAGATGAGTACTGGATTCCTAAATAATTGTATGGTAACTTGGGAAATTAGTGGGATTGTGTGGGACTGCAGAGGTAGTGAATTGCAAACGACAGCAGCCAAACATATGTAAAGCAAAGAATAACTATAATGTGTTGCGACATTGTTTCCTTTCAGCAGTTGAAGCAGAAACTGAAACATAAATGTGGTGGATTGAAAACAAAGTGAAGTTGATTCATTGAAAAGTAAAATATTAGGAGATCCCTTTGACTGAATGTAGAAATAAATCACACCACATATTGTCTGATATAGATGAAACGACTTGGGATAGATGCAACCCCTTTGACCAGTGACCTTTCAGCACTGACCTTTGACCAGTGACCACAGGACAGCTTAAAGTGCATTATATTGAAAGAGTGGGGATAACCTCATGCCCCACCATCCACTAGTCATCCAACATCATCCACCGGTTTTCTCAAAGAGAATGAAATGAAAGAGAAATGCTGCACTGGGGGGACAATGGTTTCCCCTGTCTGGAGCCACAGGGTTAGGCTGGTGACCTGGGTCAAGTTTATGAGGAGTTTCAGGTGTTGCGGTCCTTCCATAACCCTCCCCTTACCCTAACCGTTGGGGTCACATACCATAATATGTTTGAAACCGCAATGAGGTTGTACAGTGTTACGTTCTGACCCATTGCAACAAGTTTGGGGTAGATGGAACATTTAGTGGGCAAAATGGGACAAAAATAAGTTTTTTTTTACATCAGAGAGGGACTACCACTTCCCGGCTGTGATAATCCATTTTATTTTATCCAGGAGGTAAAAAAAAATGTGGTAACAGATTATTGTAGGTGTACTTATTCATGCATCCATAAAGCCGTTATAACAGCTATATAACACATTACAACATTTGTCATAAGCTGTCATAAGAATGTTTAAATCGTAACGGCATAAGATGTTATAAAACTAGTTGTAATGGGTTTTATAGTTGACTGTTCATCCTGCTGTTCATATGCTTTAATGTCAACTGTCAATAACAACTGCTATTACACAGTCCGCATGACAACTTATGTCATATGGTATTACATGTTACATAAGTGTCTACATATGAGATTTAACAGAGCATTATGTAATTTCCCGAACTTGTGTCACATTATTACAGTGAATGGAATGATGGGCATCATAAACATATCACATGCCGTTACAGAGTGCGCAGAGACACCTTAAGTGAAGTTGCATTCATTTGGTGTTATAAAACAGTTATGAATGTGCTTAATACCACAGAGAGTTGAGAGTTTCACAAACCATTCAGGATCTCCAAGACAAATCGGGAAAAATTGGAGCACAGGTGTATTAGGGAAATGAAATAAACTGCAGGGATTGTACAAATTGAACCACGTCCAGAAAGTAAAAAGAAATATACATTATTAACAACTCCCCTCCCCCCAAAAAAATGTTGGGCTGCTAAATAAAAGCAAATATAATTTTACAACAAAATCACAATATGATTTGTTGAAAGCTGTGAAAAAGGAAGATGTGCAGTCTACAGTAACAATGATAGCTATATTATGATTTTTTTTTCTAGTTAGTAACTTAGCTAGCTAGTTGATGTTGGCATTTAATCGACCCAACAATGGCTAATGGCTACTTCTGATAGAACAAGGAGCCAGACATTTCACCGGGTGTATACATTAGAAGCATCAAGTTAAAATATGGTGAGGAGAGAAAGCCCAGTGGTGGGCAGTGGGAGAGCAAGGAGCGAGGAGCGAGTTGGAACTGGGACGAGATTCTGCTGATTTTCTCTTCAAAGAAAAGCCAAATCTCAATACAGTTTCCTGTTCCAAAACTAGAATCTGTTACTAACAGGGTGCACTAAGTTTTGTAGATGTGACCCTTTGCCAAAGTTGTAAAAAATGGCATTGTTTACCAGGAGCACAATGATGAATTTAGTTATTGCACACACGTACTTCACAGACAAGGTGTTCCCTAACGGAAATATAAAAATACATGCTAGAATGTGCCAAAAGGATCTGTTTAGCTTGTGTTTGACTCTGCCCACCTCCTTGTTTGTTCTGCCCAGGCCCCAGTGTCCAGTCGTAGCGCAAAGTCACAATCCTGGTCAGCTACCTCGTAGCAACCTAGCAGTACTAAAAAGGCCTGGTCTGCTCTAGAAAGC
>NW_027001274.1:0-7678 GCF_036934945.1 Oncorhynchus masou masou
AGTATATAATAACAATCCAACATCTTCAGATGTCTTCCAACAATAGTATATAATAACAATTCAACATCTTTAGATGTCTTCCAACAATAGTATATAATAATAATTCAACATCTTCAGATGTCTTCCAACAATAGTATATAATAACAATCCAACATCTTCAGATGTCTTCCAACAATAGTATATAATAACAATTCAACATCTTCAGATGTCTTCCAACAATAGTATATAATAACAATCCAACATCTTCAGATGTCTTCCAACAATAGTATATAATAACAATTCAACATCTTCAGATGTCTTCCAACAATAGTATATAATAACAATTCAACATCTTCAGATGTCTTCCAACAATAGTATATAATAACAATTCAACATCTTCAAAACCAGAGAAGACCACATTTGAACTGGAACACACTGATGTTCAACACAATTGCATTTTGGCGTAGAAGCAGAAAATCAGCTGTGGCACCAGCTAATGTAAATAGTTAGTGTTTGTGTGAACTGTGTACTGCAGCTGCCAGTTCCCATCTAGGATTCTTTAATCCTATGTTCAGTCAAAGTATGTTATTAGTTGATATCATATACAATTGACCCATTGTATAAAACAAGTCTGTATTTATCCATTAAAAAGTCCACTGTTGATCCCGTAACTGTTGATGAACATTAGCTGCAGATGAGAGAGAAGACCAGCAATTCCAGAATGAGAAATAGAAGTTGATCCAGCTTACTAACTGCACCGAATGCTGCAGACCAGCTTGCTCAGGGCTGGTGAAGTGTCAGTGGTTTAATTTTATAGTGTGTAGTTTTCCCTGATTTCCCTCAGAACGAAGTAACTGCGGTAGAATGGAGAAACATCTGTTGCCACTCAGAGATACATATAAAAACCATCATTTCTATCAAGCGTTGCTACAGCGGAGCTGGGGACCAGAGAGCCAAGCAGCACATTAGAATGCCTGCCTGTCTCCTGTCTCTGTCTGATGCTGACTCTAGGGATTGCAGGAATGAAACCCATGAAATGATCTGTGTTGCCAGAACGCAGAGGCAATGCGGGATAAGGTAGCCTATCTCACAAACCAGTGGACAGTAGTTTATGAAGTCTACAGATTATATGTCATAATCTTATTAACGTATTACCTTGATTCATGTATAATATCAGGTGTGTATTTTCTGCACCTCTTTTGTTTTAATAACATGTTGTACGTGTACCGGTATGCAGAATTACTCAGTATATGAGGTTGCACTGTGTCCCTAACCACATAAGAAGCAATATTGCAGAAAGACAATTTAGAAAAATAATTTCCATTCTGGTATTATAAGTAACTTTAATCATGTCATTTCTCTGTAGTCTGATTGTGTTGTTTGGCTTTATTGTTTTTTGATTGTATTTCTTGACAGTTTTGTCTCTGTTTTTCCATTTGATATTTATCTGCTGTAGGCTACTTTACACAGAACATAATGTATTTCTTACTGTGGAGCTGAATTGAAGTCATTTTTTCTGTCATGCCTGCTATCATTTTTTGCAAATGAGATGGAGGAGCCTTCAAGTCATTATATGATAATGAAGCAATAGACTGTGAATGTAACAAAGTACAAAGAGAAAAGCAAACAATGACCTTCACTGAGAATACAGAACGGAATGAAGTTAGACATGTCTCTATTGATCATCTGAGTCCAGAGCAAGACTGCCCCTGGGATATCTCACTGTCTGTCTGTACATCCCTCTTTTGTTTCTCTGTCTTTCTTTCTTTCAGTTTAGATTCTGTATCCATTTCTCTCTGAGATCACACTCTAGCCTTTGGAACCATGGGATGTTTGAGTAAGAGCTGCTGCCATACTTGAGGTTGCTCAATCTACCCCTACTTGGCACGGGGACTCAGCCAAGTGTAATTTGGACCGGATCTCTCATCCCGAACCCAAACCCCTCTATTGGTGGTCCAGAGATGCGTTAGCAAATGTCAGATTGGTCATGGCTGCAGATTGGGGAGAGAGGAAAAGGAAAAACAAACAGACAGCTGTTTGCAATTATGGTTTTACTAGGCGCTGATGGGCCAGTAATTACAGGATTAGAGATGTGTAACTGCACACAGCCTTGGGTCCTGCTCTGCTCTGGGAGTCCTTCTGGGGGGAGAGCATGGCTGGGTCCAGCCAAACAGTGATGTTTGCACATTACTGCAATGGGCCTCTTAATGTCACTCATTGTGTCCGTTGGCCAGGAAGCTGCTGAGGCAGCGGCTGTGACAATTGAGTGGTTTCATAGTGTGGGAAAGAGGCCGGCGGGAGGGATGGCAGGCAGCAGGCTCTGGTCAGGTTACGAGCAGCAGATACACCTACTTCTGTCTCTCTGTTGGTCACTGTGAGACAGTTGAGAAATCAGAGCCGTGAGGGTCCACCATGATTTATTTTGCAGTAGTTTATGTGTCGGGGCTAGGGTCAGTTTGTTATATCTGGAGTACTTCTCCTGTCTTATCCGGTGTCCTGTGTGAATTTATGTATGCTCTCTCTAATTCTTTCTTTCTTTCTCTCTCTCGGAGGACCTGAGCCCTAGGACCATACCTCAAGACTACCTGGCATGATGACTCCTTGCTGTCCCCTGTCCACCTGGCCGTGCTTCTGCTCCAGTTTCAACTGTTCTGCCTGCGGCTATGGAATCCGGACCTGTTCACCGGACGTGCTACCTGTCCCAGACCTATTATTTGACCATGCTGGTCATTTATGAACATTTGAACATCTTGACCATGTTGGCCACCCCTCATAGCCTGGTTCCTCTCTAGGTTTCTTCCTAGGTTTTGGCCTTTCTAGGAACTTTTCCTAGCCAATGTGCTTCAACACCTGCATTGCTTGCTGTTTGAGCCATGCGCTCAAACCTCAGCAGGTAGTTTTCAATGTCCTCCCCCTGCTGGTATGAGGGCATCTTTGGCTCCTTCCTCAGGAATGCTGGAAGATGGACGTTAACACTGCTGGACTGGTCTCCTGGTGCTGGCCTCATTACTGCTTGGGGTGCCTGCTGTGGAGTTGAAGTCCCTGCTGCATCGAGCCTTTGTCGTCCTGGTGTTGGAAGACCCAATCTTGGGCTCTCACTGACGAGTTCCGCCTGGTGGGGAGCTGTGAGGATAGATTGGCGTAGGCCACGTAACTCCTGCTTGAGGTCTTCGTCCCTCCTCTCAAGGCAGGTGAAAAGTTGCTGAAAAAGGGTTACCATGGTTGGGTGTGGTTCTGGTCCCCCAACTGCTCCTTCAGTCAGCAGCTCACCCAGTTCTGGTTGTCTTTGGCCTTGGTCGGGCTTCTAGTTTCTCATACTTGACCTCTTCTTCACCAGACTTGATTCCATGGTATTCCACCCCGGTTCAACTTCAGGTACCTTTTCTGACAGTTGATGCTGTTGCTGAACGCATAATCCTGTACGCATTCCTTTACCTCTCTTGTTGGAATTCACTGATTTGCGGTCGCCATCCCACCACTGCCACCATATGTCACGTAAAGAGAGTAGGCCAGAAGGCTAAACTGGATAACCTAACCTCTATCAAAATAAAAAGATGGGCGGAACCGCAAAAGTTCTTCTGTGCAAAGGTGTTTATTTACAAGTGATTCCGGAACAAAAAACAACAGTACTGCCATCAACGTCTACCTTATGGGACAGCTTAAAAACAATGCTGCCCCATCCACAGCTCAATCCAAACTGCCTCTTTAGAGACTGGAGGAGAGGCTCCTTTTGTAGGGCTAGCCCCTCCCCTCAAAACAATTAACCCTAATTAATTAATCAATTAACAATAGAAACCTACATTTTCCATGAACTAAACATACTAAAGGATATACATTGCAATACGGTTTTAAACAATATCACAACATAACATTTACAACATTACATCACTACTGACAATATCTTTCAATATGCCCATTTGCATTAATGAGCCATTTGGGACAGGCACTATAAAGCCAACCCAATTCCCTTAGCTCGGGTCCTTTTCCAGCATACCCGGAAGCTACAGAGATGGAGAGAGAGGAACAGAACAAACAAACAATGCGCTCATCCACAACATTGATAAGTATAATAATTATTGTATCTCTCAAATATGAGCATTGACAAGTGTGAAATGTATGCACCAAGACAGAAGTTAATTTGTGTGTCGACCCACATTGTTAACTTATCTTATAATGGTGCAGGGAGGAGTGATGAATGTGTGTGTGCGTTAAAGAACCAAATGCTGCCCGCGGCCAGTGACGGACTTCTACGTCACAGGCTGGGTTTCTATATGGCACTTTAAGATATCAGTTGATGTACGAAGGGCTATATAAATACATTTGATTTGATTTTGATTTGATAACGCCAAGTGGGCGATCATTTGGCATTTTCTGTCTGGCCTGTGAATTCGGGGGCATGTCGATCATAATCATGCTCCTCCTGGTCTGCTATAAACAACACTGTAAAAAATGACTTAAAGTGGTTACAAGTAAATAAGTTAGGTTTTCTCAATTGAAAACCAAATATATGATTCAATCAATGTCAATTGTTGTATTTGAATATTAACAAACCTATTTTTCAAGTTACAACTTATTTCTTTCAACATTGAATTTACTTTTCCCCTTTTGTTAAACCTAATAAATAACATAAATACAAACTAATATTTCACGTAGATACACATTTTTCATCCTGTTCCAAATTGATTTTAAACTTTGGAATTACCTATTCTAATTTCTTCAACTGGGTTACAAGCAATTCAATAAATTCCCTGTAAATCAATAAATGAAGTTGGTTCAATAACAGGAAATAATGACTCCAAACATATTTTTTACATTACTTTTTCAACTATATTGTAGCCAAATGGTGACAATCTTAAAAATGGAGACCTTATCAGACTCTTTAGTATCACATGCAGTTATACAAGTATCATTATGGATTCAGTGCTGGCAATGTACAAGATTAACCTTGTCTAACAAAGAAAAGAGAACACATTCATTGGAATGATATTCACTATCACGGGTGGCCAAAACAACAAACTGAAAGCCACTCTCCCAATAAGCCACACCTACAATTATTCTGATAGGCTGCCACCGCTACATTGCCCCCAACATTACGAAATGCACATGCGCACGAGGTGTTGAAAGCAATTTCTAAAATTGGATGTGTGACTTAAATGTATTATTTGATTTCAGACAAATGTAATCGAATAGGTCGAGTAAAAGCACTTCAGATGAACAATAGCACCGTCTCACTTTTTACAGTGAAGGGCAAGTGCCTCTCCATCCTTCTCTCTCTCCTCTCCCACCAGCACCAGCTCCAGATGTTAATAATGACTTGAGGGTGAGGATGACGTCAGTGGTATGGACATGCCCAGTGCCAATGCAGACAGAGGTGTCTAATTGATTCCAGGGTGTGGACACAGAGATGTCTGTGGGCGCCTGGTGCTGCTTGCTGTTCTAATGTGCAGATGAGGAGGCAGCTGGTCTCTGTCAGGAGCACTAGAACTGATCTCTGTGATCCATGGTGTCATGTAGAGTTAACAGAGGCATGGCATTGGCAGACACAAGGAGGGACAGCGAAGAGTATGAACAGGGGCTACGATCAGTCTACAGTGACTTCACTAGTGATGGTGCCCCTGTCCACTTCACTCTGATCGTCTCTAACCTGCTTTGCCTTCACCCGCTCTTACCCCTCCTCTTCCCCCTGCCCCCTCCTCTTTCCTCCCCTTTTTTTCTCTCTTCTCTGTGGAGGTGTCGGCTGAGTAGACCGGTACCGTCTGGCCGTGAGCAAGGAGATGGACAAACCTGTGACAGCCCCCTCCAGCCCCTCCGAGAACCCCCACCCATCACCCGTGGCACCAGGACCCACCGCAGTGTTGTCCCCCTGGATCAACTCACACCCAGAAGCCTGCCATGCCAATGATGAGGTCAGTGTTCAACATAGTTAGGAGGAGAGCTGGAAAGGAGCATATGTTCACAGTGACCTACATGCATATGTATGCAGGATCACACACATACATGCATGCATAATGCGCGCACACACACCCACCAAACAATGGCTGGACAGAGAGACACACAAACAAGCTCAGCCCACAGCAGCACTGCATTCCCTCATTGCCTCATTTCCCCACACACTGAAACAACAACACCATAGAAACCAACTGGATTAAATCCAACATAATATGTATTAGATTTCATTGAGTCAAAGCCCTGGCCATGATCTAATTAAGTCTAATGTGTTTATATTTGTGTTGTGCGCTGGTGATTGCAGTCACGGTGGACTGGAGAAGGCTAACGCTGACATGATGAGGCTCAGTGTTTTGGCTGCTCAGCGGCTCCTGGTAATTGAGGCTGTGAGTTAGTGCATTGGTGCTTTGTATTTCGGTAAAACAAGCCACGTAAACACAGTAGGCCGAGGTAGAGTAAAAGCTGTTTGACCAGTGGTACAGATGTAGGATCTTAATTTGGTCTGGTTCATTCTTGGGAGCAATTTCCAACCGCCTGAAGGTACCCACGTTCACCTGTACAAACAATAGTACGCAAGTATAAACACCATGGGACCACGCAACTGTCATACTGCTCTGAAAGGAGACACGTTCTGTCTCCTAGAGATGAAGCACTTTGGTGCGAAAGGCGCAAAGCAATCCAAGAACAATAGCAAAGGACCTTGTGAAGATGCTGGAGGAAACAGGTACAAAAGTATCTATATCCACAGTAAAACAAGTCCTATATCGACAAAACCTGAAGGCCGCTCAGCAAGGAAAAGTATCACTGCTCTAAAACCGCGATAAAAAAATCCAGGTTACTGTTTGCAACTGCACATGGGGACAAAAGATCTTACTTTTTGGAGAAATGTCCTCTGGTCTGATGAAACAAAAATAGAACTGTTAGGCCATAATGACCATCGTTATGTTTGGAGGAAAAAGGGGGGCTTGTAAGCCAAAGAACAACATCCCAACCGTGAAGCCCTGGGGTGGCAGCATCATGTTGTGGGGGTGCTTTGCTGCAGGGGGGACTGGTGCACTTCACAAAATAGATGGCATCATGAGGTAGGAAAATTGTGGATATATTGAAGCAACATCTCAAGACATCAGTCAGGAAGATACAGTATAGCGTGGTCACAAATGGGTCTTCCAAATGGACACTGACCCAAGCATACTTCCAAAGATGTGGCAAAATGGCTTAAGGACAACAAAGTCAAGGTATTGGAGTGGCCATCACAAGCCCTGACCTCAATTCTATACAAAATTCTATACAAACCCTGACTCAGTTACACCAGCTCTGTAAGGAGAATGGGCCAAAATTCACCCAACTTATTGTGGGAAGCTTGTGGAGAGCTACCTGAAACGTTTGACCGAGAGTTAAACCATTTAAAGGCAATGCTAATTGAGTGTATGTAAACTTCTGATCCACTGGGAACGTGATGAAGGAAATAAAAGCTGAGTAAATCATTCTCTCTACTATTATTCTGACATTTCACATTCTTAAAATAAAGTGGTGATCTAACTGACCTAAGACAGAATTTTTACTCAGATTCAATGTCAGGAATATGAAAAACAGAGTTTAAATGTATTTGGCTCAGGTGTATGTAAATGTCCGACTTCAACTATACGTGCAGTATCATCCCTGCTTTGGTTTTCTGTTGTTGGCTTAGAATTAATTCATATTTCATTCCATGTATGAATTTTGGCTTCTAGTTCTTACTTAGCACACATAATAT
>NW_027001275.1:0-7678 GCF_036934945.1 Oncorhynchus masou masou
AGATCTCACTAGCCACTAACCCCTAGCCTGGAGGATAGGATGCCTGCAGATCTCACTAGCCACTAACCCCTAGCCTGGAGGATAGGATGCCTGCAGATCTCACTAGCCACTAACCCCTAGCCTGGAGGACAGGATGCCTGCAGATCTCACTAGCCACTAACCCCTAGCCTGGAGGATAGGATGCCTGCAGATCTCACTAGCCACTAACCCCTAGCCTGGAGGATAGGATGCCTAGCATGAAGGCTGTATTTTCCTTCTCCTCACCCTCGACTTGACAGTCCACTTAATCTGGTAAACAACCATGAAATGCCCACTTTGTCAAGTATGAAAGTGAGCGTATGCACAAGGTAGAGTTCGTCAGGGTTAATTTGTTTTTGTTTCTTTTTTTGTTCTCTGTCTTAAAGTCATGCTTAAGAATGTTTTCAGAGCACTAGGAACATTGGACCAAATTAAAAGGGAACAGACACTCGGCTAGAATTACACTGATCCAGACTATTCTGTCAGTCGAATAGTGAAGAGATCCAATGTACCAACAGCTCAGAACTCAAGCCAATAGTTAAAATTAAGGGCTAATTTCGGCATAGTATCTTCTGAGTTTTGTTTAAGAGCCCCACGCTTGCTCTAAACATTAACACGCATCGCTTGCGGTACGTTTTTGGAAACATAAGGAATGTATTTTTCATATCAGCTGAGAAATAATAATAAAAACATTTTTTAAAGGGTTTTCGAGAGCTACAGTGAATGCAGTATCGGCGACCGCAGAAACATTTCCTTCAATTGTCAATGGCGCTATGAAGTGGCTCTTTAGCACTATGAATGGAATAGAGCCCAAATTCTGTTGATTTTGAGAATTTGGCATTACGTCCAACCGGCCTCACTCAACTGCAGATCACGTGTATGGCGTTGTGTGGACGAGCGGTTTGCCAATGTCAACATTGTGAACAGAGTAACCCATAGTGGGGTTATGGTATGGGCAGCCATAAGCTATGGACAACAAACACAATTGCATTTTTGTCGATAGCAATTTGAATGCTCAGAGATACTGTGACCCTATCCTGAGGCCCATTGTCACACCATTCATCTGCTGTCATCGCCTCATGTTTCAGCATGATAATGCACAGCCTCATGTCGCAAGGATCTGTACACAATTCCTGGAAGCTGAAAATGTCTCAGTTCTTCCATGGCCTGCATACTCACCAGACATGTCACCCATTGAGCAGTTCCCACAAATATCCAGTAACTTCACAATGAAGAGGAGTGGGACTACATTCCACAGGCCACAATCAACAGCCTGATGTTTTAATTTAATTTTTATTTAACCTTTATTTAACTAGCCAAGTCAGTTAAGAACAAATTCTTATTTACAATGACGGCCTACCTCGGCCAAACCCTAACCCGGATGACGCTGGGCCAATTGTGCGTTTCCCTGTGGGACTCCCAATCACAGCCAGTTGTGATACAGCCTGGAACCGAACTACACTACATCTCAGTGCTAGAGGTTTCACTACAGACCCTAGTCTGTAGTGAAACCTCTAGCACTGAGATGTAGTGTCTTAGACTGCTTATACAAAGGAGATGTGTCTCACTGCTTGAGGAAAATAGTGGTCACCCCAGATCTTGACTGGTTACTCCACGCCCCTACTTTTTTTTAAGGCATCTGTGACCAACATATGCATTATCTGTATTGCCAGTCATGTCAAATCCATCAATTAGGGCCTAATGAATTCATTGAATTCATTGAATTGACTGATGTCCTTATATGAACTGTAACTCAGTAAAATCTTTGAAATTGTTGCATGTTTTAGAGACCTCTCGATAGAAACTTCTTCACATGAAGTCAGTCAAGTACGGAAGTATTCTAACTCAGCCCTATCCAAAGCGGAAATATGTCTGGTTTGCTGGCATTTTGTTGTTGCTAGTTTAAAGCCTGATAAATCATAACAACGCTGAATGCAGCGGAGGCCTTCCCTGGGACGCAGCGGAGACCTTCCCTGGGACTCAGCGGAGACCTTCCCTGGGACTCAGCAGAGACCTTCCCTGGAACTCAGCAGAGACCTTCCTGGGACTCAGCGGAGACCTTCCCTGGGACTCAGCGGAGGCCTTCCCTGGGACTCAGCGGAGACCTTCCCTGGGACTCAGCGGAGACCTTCCCTGGGACTCAGCGGAGACCTTCCCTGGGACTCAGCGGAGACCTTCCCTGGGACTCAGCGGGAGACCTTCCCTGGGACTCAGCGGAGACCTTCCCTGGGACTCAGCGGAGACCTTCCTGGGACTCAGCGGAGACCTTACCTGGGACTCAGCGGAGACCTTCCCTGGGCCTCAGCGGAGACCTTCCCTGGGACTCAGCGGAAACCTTCCCTGGGACTCAGCGGAGACCTTTCCCTGGGAATCACACCAACAGCTGTGATACTTCATTTTCATTTTAAGCCTTTGACAGGTACCTGATGTCTTGTCCTAAACAGATGATAGCTTGATTACTTGGCCTTATTAATCTCTACATCTGTATCGGAAATGTCTACAAAGTCTCTCGGTAAGTTCATGTACAGTAGAAATCAATCACTCCCCTCTAAATAATTCTGTACAGTTCCAGTATGTGTTCTTTGTCTTTTTGTGTGTTCTTTGTCTTTTTGATACCAATTTCATGGTATCCAATTGGTAGTAGTTACAATCTTGTCTCATCGCTGCAACTCCTGTACGGACTTGGGAGAGGAAAAGGTCGAGAGCCATGCGTCCTCCGAAACACGACCCAACCAAGCCGCACTGCTTCTTGACACAATGCACATCCAACCCGGAGGCCAGCCGCACCAATGTGTCGGAGGAAACACCGTGCACCTGGCGACCTGCTCAGCGTGCACTGCGCCCGGCCCGTCACAGGAGTCGCTAGTGCGCGATGAGGCAAGGATATCCCTGCCGGCCAAACCCGGACGACGCTGGGCCAATTGTGCGCCGCCCCTGGTCCTCCCGGTCGCGGCCACCCGGGAGGCCCGGAATGATAGACATTTTTGTCAAGGTTTTTAGTCATCATAAATGTAAATAGCTGATCAACATGAGTCAACATGATTAGTAGATCAGACAACATTGCGGTCATCAACTCTACACCTCTGATCGGTCAGTACAGTTGAGGTAGCTCTGAGGTAATTATTAGCTTGACTTGTTTTGTAATCTTTATTGTATTCGGTGTTTTTTTCCCCAATGGAAAGCTAAATTTGATGTGAAATGTGACACAAAATATATCACACTCAATTCCATGGAGAGCTCCGAATCTTCCTAATCCCGGGTAAACAACTTCATTTGTCAACACGTTCGTTAGATATTAATCCCACTGTTAGAAGGCCAAGAAAATAGTGTTATAACAACAAAGTCGATTGTTTGCAATGGCTTAAAGTAATACTTCTGCTAAGGCTACTACGGTTGTTTGGTAGAAGGGTATTGCAATATCTGTATATGCATTCCGAAAACATGTTTTGCCTCAAGCCATGATGAATATTGAGGAATTATGAGAGAAATGATCTTTATTTATTCTAATGCTTACAACCCATTCGTCTGTTAAGTGGACCTACCTTCGTCAATACGGGACAAAGCAAAGGCATTTATTTGACTAACATTTGTAAGGACATGCATCACTCATTTCCCCGTCATGTTCGAATGTCACAACACCAAGATGCCGGCGTCTCCCGACCTGCAAATGTCAATTACCATATTTCCCCTGACATTTATCAGTAATGATCCACATGAGCAGGGTGTAATCAGTGTCATTATGTTGAAGATGGACAGAGATGGGCCTGACTTTAAAGGTGCGTAACACCACGCAGATGCACAACATACTACATATTCTTCAACCAAAGGTGGTTTAAGTTTAAGCACATCTCAATAGAGGCTTATTAACTAGAATTTGATCAAAATGAGTAAGATTACTCAGAAGAACATATGATTACGTTGCTGCTTTAAATTCGGTATACAGTGTTATCCAATTGAAGAATTGAGGACTATATAGATTATTCGATTGAAATGGATGATTCATGATAAGCATGAAGTTGTCAGCCTTGTTGTTTTAGGTGAGAGCCTTAGATCTAACATGGCCCCTCTCCTATTGACTAGTCCAGTTTGTAGAATCACTGTTCTTGTTCAAAGGGATAAGTTTTAGATATTTAGATATGTGTTTACTTATCTTGAAAGCCATCCATGGACATGGAGGCGACTGCAATCCACACGTTCGTTTTGTTCAAACAGCCACTGCCAAGATTTGCTTGTATTAGGAAACACATTTTTCAAACCGCTTAACTATGCCTTTAATGTGACAAATGCTCTGTATATTAGTGTAGGCAACTCACCACCCCAATGGAGAAATAGTTGTTGACAATCTTCCAGCGGTCCAACATCACCTCAGAGCTGTTCTCTATGTCCCTCAGGATGTTCAGAATGCTTTCTCCCTCATAACCTAACACAGAAACAACGTAGGTTAGCTTATGTCGTAGATAATACCTCAGAACATAAGCTACAACACATTATAGTATAGGCCATAAGTATTTTAATATAACATTATTCTCAGGACTTTTAGCTATTCTAACTATTTATTATATATTATTATAACTTCTAATGGCAAAGGTTATAGAAACCCCAGTCCCTAAACTCACCAACTCAGGAATATCCAGTGGCTCATAAAAGGTCCTGCTACTTTATCCATGTTGTCATCTTAAATAGATAACAGATTCCTTGGGATCCATAAATCGTGTAACCACAACGGAAGGAGCAAACATGGCAGCAGAACCCAGCAGGCTCTGTAGCCATATTGTAGATATGCAGGTAGTAAACTCTGTGCTTAGGCATGCCAGTAAATGTCAGACTTGGCGAAGCAAACATAAGGTATATTACTGTAATACAGCTCTGAAAGATGCTTTTCACTGAGATCTTTAGAAGTTCTCATACATTCCAGATGGGAAGTACCAGACTGGGTCTGTGGATAAGTTTCTTCTCTATATTCAATCAATGAAAGTGTAAAGAGTCATGCTTTGGCGCAGGATTTGCTATACTTTGAATTCATTTCATAGGTTAATATTTCCTTTGCAGCTTAAGGAAATTCTGTCCCTGCTGCTGACACGCGCAAGTTCACTTCCCCCATTACAATCGGTGTTCTGAAAACCAACACTTCCCCCATTACAATCGGTGTTCTGAAAACCAACACTTCCCCCATTACAATCGGTGTTCTGAAAACCAACACTTCCCCCATTACAATCGGTGTTCTGAAAACCAACACTTCCCCCATTACAATCGGTGTTCTGAAAACCAACACTTCCCCCATTACAATCGGTGTTCTGAAAACCAACACTTCCCCCATTATAATCAGTGTTCTGAAAACCAACACTTCCCCCATTACAATCGGTGTTCTGAAAACCAACACTTCCCCCATTACAATCTGTGTTCTGAAAACCAACACTTCCCCCATTACAATCGGTGTTCTGAAAACCAACACTTTACCCATTACAATCGATTGTTCTGAAAACCAACATTTCCCCGTTACAATCTGTGTTCTGAAAACCAACACTTCCCCCATTACAATCCGTGTTCTGAAAACCAACACTTCCCCATTACAATCGGTGTTCTGAAAACCAACACTTCCCCCATTACAATCTGTGTTCTGAAAACCAACACTTCCCCCATTACAATCTGTGTTCTGAAAACCAACACTTCCCCCATTACAATCTGTGTTCTGAAAACCAACACTTCCCCCATTACAATCGGTGTTCTGGTAACACTTCCCCATTACAATCTGTGTTCTGAAAACCAACACTTCCCCATTACAATCCGGTGTTCTGAAAGGCAACACTTCCCCCGTTACAATCGGTGTTCACAGATACCAACACTTCCCCCGTTACAATCGAGTTCTGAATAACACTTCCCCATCATAATCAGTGTTCTGAAAACCAACACTTCCCCCATTACAATCGGTGTTCTGAAAACCAATACTTCCCCGTTACAATCGGTGTTCTGAAAACCAACACTTCCCCATTACAATCGAGTGTTCTGAAAACCAACACTTCCCCCATTACAATCGGTAGTTCTGAAAACCAATACTTCCCCCATTACAATCCGTGTTCTGAAAACCAACACTTCCCCGTTACAATCGGTGTTCGAAACCAACACTTCCCCATTACAATCGAGTGTTCTGAAAACCAACACTTCCCCATTACAATCGGTGTTCTGAAAACCAACACTTCCCCCATTACAATCTGTGTTCTGAAAACCAACACTTCCCCATTACAATCTGTGTTCTGAAAACCAACACTTCCCCCATTACAATCAGTGTTCTGAAAACCAACACTTCCCCCATTACAATCGGTGTTTCATGTACAAATCGGTGTTCTGAGCCAACACTTCCCCATTACAATCGGTGTTCTGAATACCAACACTTCCCCGTTACAATCGGTGTTCTGAATACCAACACTGTCCCCCCGTTACAATCGGTGTTCTGAATACCAACACTTCCCCCGTTACAATCGGTGTTCTGAATACCAACACTTCCCCCATTACAATCTGTTTGATACACATACAGTCAAATCATTACATCCTGTTATAAACATGAACCCATTAAGTTTCAAGTTTTAATGTCGCATAAACAAGTACAATACCTTTCTTGCAAACTCAAAAACCCAACAATGCAATAATCAATAACAATGTAATCCTAGAAAAAACACACAAGAAATAAGAAGACATATGAAGAACACAATAAGTAAGCATACTATATACAGGGTCAGTTCCAATACATTAAAACCCCTTGAGCTGTTGTGTCTGCTAAGCTGAGGTAAACTCAATGACCACTGCAGCGATGGTGTGAGTTAGTTTCCCTTACAGGCCACAACAGAAGAACAGGTGGACAGAGCAAGCGGGAAGTGTAATTTATCATGCCTCTGTCAATACCCATTCACTTTGATCTGTGCCCCATCTGCGAGGGATGCGTCCGGCGTTTGGAAAGAGTGCTCACTTTCTCTTCCCATTATTCCCAAGCGGAGGGGTATTGATGGAACTCTGTGGGCTAAAGAAGAGTAGTTCTCCATGATCTTGAAAGGCATTTGCCATTTAAATGCTACTTGAGCCCTAAATCACCTGTGTCTGGCCTGAGGTGATGCACTGGCAGGTGAAAGATGATGCAGTGTGTGTGTACTGTGTGTGTGTGTGTGTGTGTGTGTGTGTGTGTGTGTGTGTGTGTGTGTGTGTGTGTGTGTGTGTGTGTGTGTGTGTGTGTGTGTGTGTGTGTGTGTGTGTGTGTGGTGTGTGTACTGTGTGTGTGTGTGTGTGTGTGTGTGTGTGTGTGTGTCTGTGTGTGTGTGTGTCTGTGTCTGTCTGTGTCTGTGTCTGTGTGTGTGTGTGTCTGTGTCTGTGTCTGTGTCTGTGTGTGTGTCTGTGTCTGTGTCTGTGTCTGTGTGTGTCTGTGTCTGTGTCTGTGTGTGTGTGTGTCTGTGTCTGTGTCTGTGTCTGTGTGTGTGTGTGTGTGTGTGTGTGTGTGTCTGTCTGTCTGTCTGTGTGTCTGTGTGTGTGTGTCTGTGTGTGTCTGTGTGTGTCTGTGTCTGTGTGTGTCTGTGTGCGTATGCGACTGTGTGTCAGCCGCCTCTCTTTCAAGGTGTGTGTTAGCTCAAGCACCCTCCCTCATCCCCTACCCACCTCTCTTCCTCTCTTCTCCTCA
>NW_027001276.1:0-7678 GCF_036934945.1 Oncorhynchus masou masou
CCTTGTTATAGTAGAATACTATGCAGGATGGCAGTAGACCGGAACACTATGGGGCCAGTTAACTATATGAGGGACTGGCCCTGTGGCCCTGACTGTGTTAACTATATGAGGGACTGGGCCCTGACTGTGTTAACTATATGAGGGACTGGCCCTGTGGCCCTGACTGTGTTAACTATATGAGGGACTGGCCCTGTGGCCCTGACTGTGTTAACTATATGAGGGACTGGCCCTGTGGCCCTGACTGTGTTAACTATATGAGGGACTGGCCCTGTGGCCCTGACTGTGTTAACTATATGAGGGACTGGCCCTGTGGCCCTGACTGTGTTAACTATATGAGGGACCGTGGCCCTGACTGTGTTAACTATATGAGGGACTGGCCCTGTGGCCCTGACTGTGTTAACTATATGAGGGACTGGCCCTGACTGTGTTAACTATATGAGTGACTGGCCCTGTGGCCCTGACTGTGTTAACTATATGAGTGACTGGCCCTGACTGTGTTAACGATATGAGGGACTGGCCCTGTGGCCCTGACTGTGTTAACTATATGAGGGACTGGCCCTGACTGTGTTAACTATATGAGTGACTGGCCCTGACTGTGTTAACTATATGAGGGACTGGCCCTGTGGCCCTGACTGTGTTAACTATATGAGTGACTGGCCCTGCACTGTGTTAACTATATGAGGGACTGGCCCTGTGGCCCTGACTGTGTTAACTATATGAGTGACTAGCCCTGTGCCCCTGACTGTGTTAACTATATGAGTGACTGGCCCTGACTGTGTTAACTATATGAGGGACTGAACCTGACTGTGTTAACTATATGAGGGACTGGCCCTGTGGCCCTGACTGTGTTAACTATATGAGGGACTGGCCCTGTGGCCCTGACTGTGTTAACTATATGAGGGACTGGCCCTGTGGCCCTGACTGTGTTAACTATATGAGGGACTGGCCCTGTGGCCCTGACTGTGTTAACTATATGAGGGACTGGCCCTGTGGCCCTGACTGTGTTAACTATATGAGTGACTGGCCCTGTGGCCCTGACTGTGTTAACTATACGAGGGACTGGCCCTGACTGTGTTAACTATATGAGTGACTGGCCCTGACTGTGTTAACTATATGAGGGACTGGCCCTGTGGCCCTGACTGTGTTAACTATATGAGTGACTGGCCCTGACTGTGTTAACTATATGAGGGACTGGCCATGTGGCCCTGACTGTGTTAACTATATGAGGTACTGGCCCTGACTGTGTTAACTATATGAGTGACTGGCCCTGACTGTGTTAACTATATGAGGGACTGGCCCTGTGGCCCTGACTGTGTTAACTATATGAGTGACTGGCCCTGACTGTGTTAACTATATGAGGGACTGGCCCTGTGGCCCTGACTGTGTTAACTATATGAGGGACTGGCCCTGTGGCCCTGACTGTGTTAACTATATGAGTGACTAGCCCTGTGCCCCTGACTGTGTTAACTATATGAGGGACTGGCCCTGACTGTGTTAACTATATGAGGGACTGAACCTGACTGTGTTAACTATATGAGTGACTGGCCCTGTGGCCCTGACTGTGTTAACAGACGCTCTTATCCAGCGCAGCTTAAAGTTAGCTAATTGCACTTAAGGAAGCTAGGTCCTAGATCCAATTTAGGAGTGTGTGTTGTCATTGCATATTCCCAAGCAAACTCCTCCCCTTTAGACAAACTAGAAGACATGGTTGAAAAAAGGAATGTCGTTGACAAACACAACACAATCAATTCACACACTTTACTTTCTTACTCAGCTCAACTAACCCCCAGGTAGAAAAAAGGAGAGTAAGAGAGGGAATGAGGGAAGGATGGAAGGATGGAAGTTGAAATGGGGATGGGGAGAGTAGAGTGGAGGGGGCTATCTGTGGCATCATGTCAGACTGGTGAAGGGAATCAGTTGTTCTCCCTCCATTGTCTTCCTGCTGGGAGTAAAGTGAGGGATTGTTGTGTGATCTAATGGAGCATGCACTTATCAGAGAGACAGGCGCCTGATGGTGGCGCTGACGTCAGCCTATTGGCTCAGTGAGGCTCTGTCAGGCTCAGTGAGGCTCTGTCAGGCTCAGTGAGGCTCTGTCAGTTTTATTGAGGCTCTGTCAGGCTCAGAAAGGCTCTTTAAAGCTCAGTGAGGCTCAGTCAGGCTCAGAGAGGCTCAGTGAGGCTCTTTAAAGCTCAGTGAGGCTCTGTCAGGCTCAGAGATGCTCTGTCAGGTTCAGAGAGGCTCTGTCAGGCTCAGAGAGGCTCTGTCAGGCTCAGAGAGGCTCTGTCAGGCTCTGTCAGGCTCAGAGAGGCTCTGTCAGGTCTCAGAGAGGCTCTGTCAGGTCTCAGAGAGGCTCAGTGAGGCTCTGTCAGGCTCAGTGAGGCTCTGTCAGGCTCAGTGAGGCTCTGTCAGGCTCAGTGAGGCTCTGTCAGGTTCAGAGAGGCTCTGTCAGGCTCAGAGAGGCTCTGTCAGGCTCAGAGAGGCTCTGTCAGGATCAGCGAGGCTCTGTCAGGCTCAGAGAGGCTCTGTCAGGCTCAGAGAGGCTCTGTCAGGCTCAGAGAGGCTATGTCAGGCTCAGAGAGGCTCTGTCAGGCTCAGTCAGGCTCAGTGAGGCTCTATCAGGCTCGGTGAGGCTCTGTCAGGCTCAGTGAGGCTCAGTGATGCTATGTCAGGCTCAGTGAGGCTCTGTCAGGCTCAGTGAGGCTCTGTCAGGCTCAGGGAGGCTCTGTCAGGCTCAGAGAGTCTCTGTCAGGCTCAGTGAGGCTCTGTCAGGTTCAGAGAGGCCCTTTAAAGCTCAGTGAGGATCTGTCAGGCTCTGTAAGGCTCTGTCAGGCTCAGGGAGGCTCTGTCAGGCTCAGAGAGTCTCTGTCAGGATCAGCGAGGCTCTGTCAGGCTCAGAGAGGCTCTGTCAGGCTCAGAGAGGCTCTGTCAGGCTCAGAGAGGCTATGTCAGGCTCAGAGAGGCTCTGTCAGGCTCAGAGAGGCTCTGTCAGGCTCAGAGAGGCTCAGTGAGGCTCAGAGAGGCTCTGCCAGGCTCAGTGAGGCTCAGTGAGGCTCTTTAAAGCTCAGTGAGGCTCTGTCAGGCTCAGAGATGCTCTGTCAGGCTCAGAGAGGCTCTGTCAGGCTCTGTCAGGCTCAGAGAGGCTCTGTCAGGTCTCAGAGAGGCTCTGTCAGGTCTCAGAGAGGCTCAGTGAGGCTCTGTCAGGCTCAGTGAGGCTCTGTCAGGCTCAGTGAGGCTCTGTCAGGCTCAGTGAGGCTCTGTCAGGTTCAGAGAGGCTCTGTCAGGCTCAGAGAGGCTCTGTCAGGGCCCAGAGAGGCTCTGTCAGGATCAGCGAGGCTCTGTCAGGCTCGGAGAGGCTCTGTCAGGCTCAGAGAGGCTCTGTCAGGCCCAGAGAGGCTATGTCAGGCTCAGAGGCTCTGTCAGGCTCAGAGAGGCTCTGTCAGGCTCAGAGAGGCTCAGTGAGGCTCAGAGAGGCTCTGTCAGGCTCAGTGAGGCTCAGTGAGGCTCTTTAAAGCTCAGTGAGCCTGTCAGCTCAGAGATGCTCTGTCAGGTTCAGAGAGGCTCTGTCAGGCTCAGAGAGGCTCTGTCAGGCTCAGAGAGGCTCTGTCAGGTCCACAGAGAGGCTCCGTCAGGCTCTGAGAGGCCTAGCGAGGCTCCGGCAGGCTCAGAGAGGCTCTTCAGGCTCTGAGAGGCTCTGTCAGCTCAGAGAGGCTCATATAGGCTCTGTCAGGCTCAGAGAGGCTCTGTCAGGTTCAGTGAGGCTATGTCAGGCTCGGAGAGGCTCTGTCAGGCTCAGAGAGGCTCTGTCAGGCTCAGAGAGGCTCTGTCAGGTTCAGTGAGGCTATGTCAGGCTCGGAGAGGCTCTGTCAGGCTCAGAGAGGCTCTGTCAGGTTCAGTGAGGCTATGTCAGGCTCGGAGAGGCTCTGTCAGGCTCAGAGAGGCTCTGTCAGGCTCAGAGAGGCTCTGTCAGGTTCAGAGAGGCTCTGTCAGGTTCAGAGAGGCTCTGTCAGGCTCAGTGAGGCTCTGTCAGGCTCAGAGAGGCTCTGTCAGGCTCAGAGAGGCTCTGTCAGGTTCAGAGAGTTTCTGTCAGGTTCAGAGAGGCTCCGTCAGGCTCTGAGAGGCTCAGCGAGGCTCCGGCAGGCTCAGAGAGGCTCTTTCAGGCTCTGAGAGGCTCTGTCAGGCTCAGAGAGGCTCATATAGGCTCTGTCAGGCTCAGAGAGGCTCTGTCAGGTTCAGTGAGGCTATGTCAGGCTCGGAGAGGCTCTTTCAGGCTCAGAGAGGCTATGTCAGGCTCAGAGAGGCTCTGTCAGGTTCAGTGAGGCTATGTCAGGCTCGGAGAGGCTCTGTCAGGCTCAGAGAGGCTCTGTCAGGCTCAGAGAGGCTCTGTCAGGTTCAGAGAGGCTCTGTCAGGTTCAGAGAGGCTCTGTCAGGCTCTGTCAGGCTCAGTGAGGCTCTGTCAGGCTCAGAGAGGCTCTGTCAGGCTCAGAGAGGCTCTGTCAGGTTCAGAGAGGCTCTGTCAGGCTCTGTCAGGTTCAGAGAGGCTCTGTCAGGTTCAGAGAGGCTCTGTCATGCTCTGTCAGGCTCAGTGAGGCTCTGTCAGGCTCAGAGAGGTCCGTCAGGTTCAGAGAGGCTCTGTCAGGCTCTGTCATGTTCAGAGAGGCTCTGTCAGGTTCAGAGAGGCTCTGTCAGGCTCTGTCAGGCTCAGTGAGGCTCTGTCAGGCTCAGAGAGGCTCTGTCAGGCTCAGAGAGGCACTGTCAGGTTCAGAGAGGCTCTGTCAGGCTCAGAGAGGCTCTGTCAGGTTCAGAGAGGCTCTGTCAGGCTCTGTCAGGCTCTGTCAGGCTCAGTGAGGCTCTGTCAGGCTCAGAGAGGCTCTGTCAGGCTCAGAGAGGCTCTGTCAGGCTCAGCGAGGCTCAGTGATGCTGTGTCAGAATCAGAGATGCTCTGTCAGGCTCAGAGAGGCTCTGTCAGGTCTCAGAGAGGCTCCGTCAGGCTCAGAGAGGCTCTGTCAGGCTCAGAGAGGCTCTGTCAGGTTCAGAGAGGCTCTGTCAGGCTCAGAGAGGCTCTGTCAGGCTCAGAGAGGCTCTGTCAGGCTCAGATAGGCTCAGTCAGGCTCAGTGAGGCTCTGTCAGGTTCAGAGAGGCTCTGTCAGGCTCAGAAAGGCTCTGTCAGGCTCAGTGAGGCTCTGTCGGGCTCAGAGAGGCTCTGTCAGGCTCAGAGAGGCTCTGTCAGGCTCAGAGAGGCTCTGTCAGGCTCAGATAGGCTCTGTCAGCTCTCAGAGATGCTCTGTCAGGTCTCAGAGAGGCTCTGTCAGGTCTCAGAGAGGCTCTGTCAGGCTCAGAGAGGCTCTGTCAGGTCTCAGAGAGGCTCCGTCAGGCTCTGAGAGGCTCAGCGAGGCTCCGGCAGGCTCAGAGAGGCTCTTTCAGGCTCTGAGAGGCTCTGTCAGGCTCAGAGAGGCTCATATAGGCTCTGTCAGGCTCAGAGAGGCTCTGTCAGGTTCAGTGAGGCTATGTCAGGCTCGGAGAGGCTCTGTCAGGCTCAGAGAGGCTCTGTCAGGCTCAGAGAGGCTCTGTCAGGTTCAGTGAGGCTATGTCAGGCTCGGAGAGGCTCTGTCAGGCTCAGAGAGGCTCTGTCAGGCTCAGAGAGGCTCTGTCAGGTTCAGAGAGGCTCTGTCAGGTTCAAGAGAGGCTCTGTCAGGCTCAGTGAGGCTCTGTCAGGCTCAGAGAGGCTCTGTCAGGCTCAGAGAGGCTCTGTCAGGTTCAGAGAGGCTCTGTCAGGTTCAGAGAGGCTCCGTCCAGGCTCTGAGAGGCTCAGCGAGGCTCCGGCAGGCTCAGAGAGGCTCTTTCAGGCTCTGAGAGGCTCTGTCAGGCTCAGAGAGGCTCATATAGGCTCTGTCAGGCTCAGAGAGGCTCTGTCAGGTTCAGTGAGGCTATGTCAGGCTCGGAGAGGCTCTTTCAGGCTCAGAGAGGCTATGTCAGGCTCAGAGAGGCTCTGTCAGGTTCAGTGAGGCTATGTCAGGCTCGGAGAGGCTCTGTCAGGCTCAGAGAGGCTCTGTCAGGCTCAGAGAGGCTCTGTCAGGTTCAGAGAGGCTCTGTCAGGTTCAGAGAGGCTCTGTCAGGCTCTGTCAGGCTCAGTGAGGCTCTGTCAGGCTCAGAGAGGCTCTGTCAGGCTCAGAGAGGCTCTGTCAGGTTCAGAGAGGCTCTGTCAGGCTCTGTCAGGTTCAGAGAGGCTCTGTCAGGTTCAGAGAGGCTCTGTCATGCTCTGTCAGGCTCAGTGAGGCTCTGTCAGGCTCAGAGAGGTCCGTCAGGTTCAGAGAGGCTCTGTCAGGCTCTGTCATGTTCAGAGAGGCTCTGTCAGGTTCAGAGAGGCTCTGTCAGGCTCTGTCAGGCTCAGTGAGGCTCTGTCAGGCTCAGAGAGGCTCTGTCAGGCTCAGAGAGGCACTGTCAGGTTCAGAGAGGCTCTGTCAGGCTCAGAGAGGCTCTGTCAGGTTCAGAGAGGCTCTGTCAGGCTCTGTCAGGCTCAGTGAGGCTCTGTCAGGCTCAGAGAGGCTCTGTCAGGCTCAGAGAGGCTCTGTCAGGCTCAGCGAGGCTCAGTGATGCTGTGTCAGAATCAGAGATGCTCTGTCAGGCCAGGAGAGGCTCTGTCAGGTCTCAGAGAGGCTCCGGCTCAGGAGGCCCGTCAGGCTCAGAGAGGCTCTGTCAGGTTCAGAGGCTCTGTGGCCCAGAGAGGCTCTGTCAGGTTCAGAGAGGCTCTGTCAGGCTCAGAGAGGCTCTGTCAGGTTCAGAGAGGCTCTGTCAGGCTCAGGAGGCCTAGATAACTAGAGAGGCTCTGTCAGGCTCAGAGAGGCTCTGTCAGGCTCAGAGAGGCTCTGTCAGGCTCAGATAGGCTCTGTCAGGCTCAGTGAGGCTCTGTCAGGTTCAGAGAGGCTCTGTCAGGCTCAGAAAGGCTCTGGTCAGGCTCAGTGAGGCTCTGTCAGGCTGAGAGGCTCTGTCAGGTCGGAGGCTCAGGCTCAGAGAGGCTCTGTCAGGCTCAGAGATGCTCTGTCAGGTCTCAGAGAGGCTCTGTCAGGTCTCAGAGAGGCTCTGTCAGGCCTAGAGAGGCTCTGTCAGGTCTCAGGAGAGGCTCCGCTGCTCTGGAGGCCCAGCGAGGCCCGGCAGGCTCAGAGAGGCTCTTTCAGGCTCTGAGAGGCTCTGTCAGGCTCAGAGAGGCTCATATAGGCTCTGTCAGGCTCAGTGAGGCTCTGTCAGGCTCGGAGAGGCTCTGTCAGGCTCAGAGAGGCTCTGTCAGGCTCAGAGTTGCTCTTTCAGGCTCTGAGAGGCTCTGTCAGGCTCAGAGAGGCTCATATAGGCTCTGTCAGGCTCAGAGAGGCTCTGTCAGGTTCAGTGAGGCTCTGTCAGGCTCGGAGAGGCTCTGTCAGGCTCAGAGAGGCTCTGTCAGGCTCAGAGAGGCTCTGTCAGGTTCAGAGAGGCTCTGTCAGGTTCAGAGATGCTCTGTCAGGTTCAGAGAGGCTCTGTCAGGCTCAGAGAGGCTCTGTCAGGCTCAGAGAGGCTCTGTCAGGGCTCAGAGAGGCTCTGTCAGGTCTCAGAGAGGCTCTGTCAGGCTCTGTCAGGCTCAGAGAGGCTCTGTCAGGCTCTGTCAGGCTCAGAGAGGCTCTGTCAGGTCTCAGAGAGGCTCTGTCAGGTC
>NW_027001277.1:0-7677 GCF_036934945.1 Oncorhynchus masou masou
AAGGAGAAGTCCTTAAATACAAAAATGGCAAATCCAAAAGGTGGTAGGAATAGCACAAAAAGCCTCAAGAGACACTCAAAAACAAAAACAGAATTCCACAAGAGCATCCACCGGAATCGACAGGAAAACACAGAACACTAGGGCTGGGTGCTAACATACAAACACAGAGCACAGAACTGAGGAAACTAAGGGTTTAAATACAATCAGGGGAAAACGAGGTACAGGTGCAAATAATAATGGGGAACAAGGGAAAAAACATAAGGTCAAAAAGCACAATGGGGGCATCTAGTGACCAAAACCCGGAACAACCCTGGCCAAATCCTGACAGAATCCCCCCTAGGAACGGCTCCTGGCGTTCCTACCAGCTCTCTCAGGGTGGAGGGCCCTGAACTGACGAATGAGGTCAGGATCCAGGATGTCTTTGGCAGGAACCCAGGAGCGCTCCTCGGGACCGTAGCCTTCCCAGTCCACCAGATACTGCCAGGACCGCTGCACCCGGCGGGAATCCAGTATCCGATGGACGGTATAAGCAGGCTGGCCTCCGATGACACGAGGCGGAGGGGGAGGTCTGTCTGCCGGGACAAGGGGAGAAAAAACAACAGGTTTTAACAATGAAATGTGAAATGTGGGATTAATCTTAAGGGATCTGGGTAAGTGTAGGCGATAAGAAACTGGGTTAACTCTCCTGGCAACCTTGAAGGGACCGATGTATTTTTGGGACAGCTTGCGAGACTCCACCCGTGGAGGTAAGTTTCTTGTGGAGAGCCAGACTCTCTGGCCGGGGCGCAGGGTAGGCCCGGGACGGCGACGTCTGTTGGCTTGTTGTTGGTACCTCTGTGAGGAACGCATAAGATTAAGACGGGTCTTCCTCCACATAAGCCGACAGCGTCTGACGAACTTCAAGGCTGAAGGCACTCTGACTTCTGCCTCCTGGTCCGGGAACAATGGAGGAGCATAGCCAAACTGACACTCGTGCGGGGACATACCAGTGGAGGAGGAGCGCAAGGTGTTGTGCACGTATTCGGCCCAAACAATAAAGGATGACCATGTGGACGGGTTGTCACGAGTCATACATCGGAGGGTGGTTTCCAGCTCTTGATTCATCCTCTGTTTGGCCGTTGGACTCCGGATGGTACCCTGAAGATAGACTGGCAGAAGCCCCATGAGTTGGCAGAAGGCCTTCCAAAACCTTGAGGCGAACTGGGGACCTCTGTCAGAAACCATATCTTGAGGAATGCCGAAGACTCGGAACACATGATTAATTACCAACTCAGCAGTTTCCTTGGCAGAAGGTAACTTAGTCAGAGGGACGAACCTGGCCGCCTTTGAAAACCTGTCGATTATGACTAGGATAGTAGTATTGCCATGGGATGGAGGAAGTCCAGTAATAAAGTCCAATGAGATATGGGACCAGGGTCTGTGGGGAACAGGTAAAGGGTGAAGGAGTCCTTGAGGGCGGAGGTGAGAAGATTTGCCCTGGCAGCACACGGGACAGGCATTGACGAAAGTGGCAACGTCTTCTCTTATGGTAGGCCACCAGAACTTACGCTGGATGAACTCCAAGGTGCGACCTACGCCCGGATGACAGGTGAGGCGAGTGCCCCACAGAAGGACCTGAGTCCTCACTGCCTTGGGGACAAACAACCGATTGGCAGGACCTCCTTTCGGGTCCGGTTCGCTAGCTTGAGCACGTCTCACGGTATCCTCAACTTGCCACGAGATCGGAGCCACAATCTTAGCAGCAGGAAGGACAGGCATGTCCGTGTCATCTCGAATGGCAGGAGCGTAGACTCGGGACAGGGCATCCGGTTTGAGATTCTTCGACCCAGGCCGATAGGTGAGGATAAACTGGAATCGATTGAAGAAAAGAGACCATCTAGCTTGTCTAGAGTTCAACCGCTTCGCCTGCTGGATATACTCCAGATTTTTGTGGCCCGTAAGCACTTGAAACGGGTGAGAAGCCCCCTCGAGCCAGTGTCTCCATTCCTTCAATGCCATCTTAACCGCTAGGAGTTCACGATCCCCCACATCGTAGTTCCTCTCAGTCGGGGTAAGCCGGTGTGAGAAGAAAGCGCACGGATGAAGCTTCTTGTCTTCACCCCTCTGAGACAGGACAGCTCCAACACCATCCTCTGATGCGTCTACCTCCACCACAAATGGTTCATCCGTAGTCGGTAGTATCAGGATGGGAGCAGAGAGAACGCGCTGCTTGAGTCCTTGGAAGGCCGTCTCAGCTTCTCTTCCCCACAAAAACCTTGCATTGCCACCCTTGGTTAAAGCTGAGAGGGCTGCCACCAAGCTGAAGTTCTTGATGAACTTGCGGTAAAAGTTTGTGAAGCCCAGGAAACGCTGAACTTCCTTAACGGATTTGGGGGTGGGCCAATCCGCTACCGCCCTACCTTCCTGGGGTCCATTTGGACTCGACCGGGTTCCACTACAAATCCCAGGAATTGTACTTGGGATGAATGGAATTCACATTTTTCCGGCTTAACGTACAGATGGCTGTCCAGGAGGCGTTTGAGTACTTGTCTGACATGCTTAGTGTGTTCTTGAAGGAGCTCAAAAAGATGAGGATGTCATCCAAGTAAACGAACACAAATATGTTAAGCATATCCCTAAGCACATCGTTTATGAGCGCTTGGAACACCGCTGGGGCGTTGGTCAGGCCGAAGGGCATCACCAAGTATTCATAGTGACCAGTAGGCATGTTGAAAGCGGTCTTCCACTCGTCACCAGGTCTGATCCGCACAAGATGGTATGCGTTCCGCAGGTCAAGCTTAGTGAAAACAACTGCTTCCTGGAGCAGCTCGAAGGCTGTGGCCATAAGGGGTAGCGGGTAACGGTTACGGACGGTTATGGCATTGAGTCCCCGGTAGTCGATGCAAGGACGTAATCCACCATCTTTCTTGGCCACAAAGAAAAACCCTGCTCCCGCCGGGAGGTGGATGGACGCATGAGGCCTGCTTCCAGAGCGTCCTTGATGTAGGTATCCATAGCAGCTCGTTCGGGTGGAGATAGGGAAAAGATCCGACCCCTGGGGGGCAAGTGCCCGGAAACAGGTCGATGGGGCAATCGTAAGGTCTATGGGGTGGTAGCATGGTGGCCCTCTGTTTGCTAAACACCAGTTTGAGGTCATGGTAACACTCGGGAACTCGGGTCAGGTCGATGGATTCTAAAGACTCGGGAGTAGAACTCGGGCAATTCTGGAAAATACAAGTAGCTTGGCACGTAGGACCCCACTGCTTGATAGTGCCCACAGACCAGTCGATGTGAGGGTTATGGCTGTGAAGCCAGAGGTAGCCAAGGACGAGAGGGAACTCGGAACAGGAGATCAAATGAAAGTTCATCAATTCCTGGTGTTGTGAAACTGAAAGTCGCAAGGAGGTAGTGACATGAGTGACAAGTCCAGATCCCAAAGGGCTTCCATCCAATGTAGTGACCCTCATGGGTTCACTTAGAGGTTCAGAGGGAACGCCATTCTCCTTCGCCCAGACACCATCCATGAAGTTACCTGCGGCTCCAGAGTCTACCAAGGCTTGAAGGTGAAGCTTGTGGTTGTCCCAGGAGAGGGTGACTGGAATGAGCAGACGGAGTTGGACGGATGGGAGGAGGTTATGTTTCCCGTTACAGTTCCCCCCCCGGTCTGTGCGGGACAGAGCGTTTCCCTGGAGCCCGGGACACGTGGAACGGAAATGGCCCGGTTTGCCGCAATATAGACAGCGTCGCTCCCTCATCCGGCGGTCTCTCTCAGCCTGGGAGATGCGTCCAATCTGCATGGGTTCCGATGGAGCCAGCGAGGATAAAGGTGGGGACTCGGAGCTGGGACTGATAGGGGCTAGAGGTCTACGGTTGAGTTCTCTCTCTCTCAGACGCTGGTCAATGCGTGAGGCCAACTTGATCAGGGACTCGAGATTGTCCGGTGGTTCCCGAGTGGCCAGTTCATCTTGGATAGTGTCGGAAAGGCCTTTCAGAAAGCACACCGTGAGCGCCTCGTTGTTCCAGCCACTTGCTGCTGCCACCGTGCGGAACTGGATGGCATAGTCCGTCACGCTGCGCCAACCTTGGTGGAGAGTCAGGAGCTGTTTGGCTGAGTCAGAACCACTGCTTGGGCCTTGAAACACTCGTTTGAATTCCTCAGCAAAGGCAGAGTAGCTGGCACAGCAGGAACTATGGGCATCCCACACAGCAGTAGCCCAGGCCAGGGCTTTTTCCGACAGCAGGGTGATGATATAAGCGATCTTAGACCGGTCGGTGGGAAACGACGAGGGTTGTAGCTCAAGGAGAGAGAACATTGGGTGAGAAACCCTTTACAAGCACTTGGATCACCTGAGAACCGTTGGGGAGGTGGAAGACGAGGTTCAGCCAGGGGTTAACTGCCATGGGTACGTGAATCTGAGGTAATGGGACGGGAACTGTTGCCGGGGTAAGACGATCAGATATTTGCTTAATGGAAGTCAGCATCTCCGACAGAAGATGAGAATGTCTAGCCATTAAGGCCTCTTGCTGAACCAGGGCGGCTTCGTGGCGTTGGACAGTCTCCTGGTGGTGGAACAGCATGGCAAAAAGGTCCTGGGAACTGGCTGCCTCTGGGTTCATTTTTGGCTCTGTGTTTCTGTCAGGACCAGTTACGAACCTGGGTCTCCGGAGTGAGAAACAGTCACTTAACCAACTGAGCCACGAATAGTCAGCAGAACCCAGAAGATGAGGCAGACACAGCAGTACTTAAGACGGTGTATTTAATAAAGTAAAAAGGGAGAAGTCCTTAAATACAAAAATGGCAAATCCAAAAGGTGGTAGGAATAGCACAAAAAGCCTCAAGAGACACTCAAAAACAAAAACAGAATTCCACAAGAGCATCCACCGGAATCGACAGGAAAACACAGAACACTAGGGCTGGGTGCTAACATACAAACACAGAGCACAGAACTGAGGGAAACTAAGGGTTTAAATACAATCAGGGTAAACGAGGTACAGGTGCAAATAATAATGGGGAACAAGGGAAAAAACATAAGGTCAAAAAGCACAATGGGGGCATCTAGTGACCAAAACCCGGAACAACCCTGGCCAAATCCTGACAGGAATCGTTTCCTTTTAGGTGGTTATAGAATTTAACAGCTCTTTTCTGGATTTTGAAAATTAGTGGGTATCGGCCTAATTCTGCTCTACATGCATTATTTGGTGTTCTACGTTGTACACTGAAGATATTTTTCCAGAATTCTGCGTGCAGAGTCTCAATTTGGTGTTTGTCCCATTTTGTGAAGTCTTGGTTGGTGAGCGGACCCCAGACCTCCCTAAAGGGCAATGGGCTCTATGACTGATTCAAGTATTTTTAGCCAAATCCTAATTGGTATGTTGAAATTTATGTTCCTTTTGATGGCATAGAATGCCCTTCTTGCCTTGTCTCTCAGATCGTTCACAGCGTTGTGGAAGTTACCTGTGGCGCTGATGTTTAGGCCAAGGTATGTATAGTTGTTTGTGTGCTCTAGGGCAACAGTGTCTAGATGGAATTTGTATTTGTGGTCCTGGTGACTGGACCTTTTTTGGAACACCACTATTTTGGTCTTACTGAGATTTACTGTCAGGGCCCAGGTCTGACAGAATCTGTGCATAAGATCTAGGTGCTGCTGTAGGCCCTCCTTGGTTGGTGACAGAAGCACCAGATCATCAGCAAACAGCAGACATTTGACTTCAGATTCTAGTAGGGTGAGGCCGGGTGCTGCAGACTTTTCTAGTGCCCGCCAGTTCGTTGATATATATGTTGAAGAGGGTGGGGCTTAAGCTGCATCCCTGTCTAACCCCACGACCCTGTGTGAAGAAATGTGTGTGTTTTTTGCCAATTTTAACCGCACACTGGTTGTTTGTGTACATGGATTTTATGATGTCGTATGTTTTACCCCCAACACCACTTTCCATCAGTTTGTATAGCAGACCCTCACGCCAAATTGAGTCGAAGGCTTTTTTGAAATCAACAAAGCATGAGAAGACTTTGCCTTTGTTTTGGTTTGTTTGGTTGTCAATTAGGGTGTGCAGGGTGAATACATGGTCTGTTGTACGGTAATTTGGTAAAAAGCCAATTTGACATTTGCTCAGTACATTGTTTTCATTGAGGAAGTGTACGAGTCTGCTGTTAATGATAATGCAGAGGATTTTCCCAAGGTTACTGTTGACGCATATTCCACGGTAGTTATTGGGGTCAGAATTTGTCTCCATTTTTGTGGATTGGGGTGATCAGTCCTTGGTTCCAAATATTGGGAAAATGCCAGAGCTAAGGATGATGTTAAAGAGTTTTAGTATAGCCTATTTGAATTTGTTGTCTGTATATTTGATCATTTCATTGAGGATACCATCAACACCACAGGCCTTTTTGGGTTGGAGGGTTTTTATTTTGTCCTGTAACTCATTCAATGTAATTGGAGAATCCAGTGGGTTCTGGTAGTCTTTAATAGTTGATTCTAAGATCTGTATTTGATCATGTATATGTTTTTGCTCTTTATTCTTTGTTATAGAGCCAAAAAGATTGGAGAAGTGGTTTACCCATACATCTCCATTTTGGATAGATAATTATTCGTGATGTTGTTTGTTTAGTGTTTTCCAATTTTTCCAGAAGTGGTTAGAGTCTATGGATTCTTCAATTACATTGAGCTGATTTCTGACATGCTGTTCCTTCTTTTTCCGTAGTGTATTTCTGTATTGTTTTAGTGATTCACCATAGTGAAGGCGTAGACTCAGGTTTTCCGGGTCTCTATGTTTTTGGTTGGACAGGTTTCTCAATTTCTTTCTTAGATTTTTGCATTCTTCATCAAACCATTTGTCATTGTTGTTAATTTTCTTCGGTTTTCTATTTGAGATTTTAGATTTGATAGGGAAGCTGAGAGGTCAAATATACTGTTAAGATTTTCTACTGCCAAGTTTACACCTTCACTATTACAGTGGAACGTTTTACTTCCAGGAAATTGTCTAAAAGGGATTGAATTTGTTGTTGCCTAATAGTTTTGGTAGGTTTCAAACTGCATGTTCTCTCTCTCTCTGTTTCTCTCTCTCTCTCTCTCTCTCTCTCTCTGCTCTCTCTCTGTTTCTCTCTCTCTGTTCTCTCTGTCTCTCTCTCTGTTTCTCTCGCTCTCTCTGTTTATCTGTCTCTCTCTCTTTTTCTCTCTTTCACTCTCTGTTTTTCTCTGTCTCTCTCTCTCTCTCTCTCTGTTTCTCACTCTCTCTCTTTTTCTCTCTTTCACTCTCTGTTTCTCTCTGTGTCTCTCTCTGTTTCTCTCTCTGTTTCTCTCTCTGTTTCTCTCTCTCTCTGTTTCTCTCTCTCTCTTTCTCCCTTTCCCTCTCTCTCGCTCTGTCTCTCTCTCTCTGTTTCTCTCTCTCTCTGTTTCTCTCTGTCTCTCTCTCTTTCACTCTCTCTGTTTATCTCTGTCTCTCTCTCTTTTTCTCTCTTTCACTCTCTCTGTTTTTCTCTGTCTCTCTCTCTCTCTCTCTGTTTCTCACTCTCTCTCTTTTTCTCTCTTTCACTCTCTCTGTTTCTCTCTGTGTCTCTCTCTGTTTCTCTCTCTGTTTCTCTCTCTGTTTCTCTCTCTCTCTGTTTCTCTCTCTCTCTTTCTCCCTTTCTCTCTCTCTCGCTCTGTCTCTCTCTCTCTGTTTCTCTCTCTCTCTGTTTCTCTCTGTCTCTCTCTCTTTCAC
>NW_027001278.1:0-7673 GCF_036934945.1 Oncorhynchus masou masou
TTCCTGTTAAAAAAACGTTTTTGCTTTGTTATTATGGGGTATTGTGTGTAGATTTATGAGTAAAAATTTTATTTAATCAATTTTAGAATAAGGCTGTAACGTAACAAAATGTTGAAAAAGTAATGTGGTCTGAATACTTTTCTGATGCTTTATGCACTGCCATTCAAAATTAAGACAGACACAAAATGACTAGAAGGGAGCCAGAGATTAATATAACCTAAACAGAAGAATACAAAAAAATGTTGCAGACAGACACGCCCTCCTCCCGCTGCTGCTGGCTTCGTGAAGTTGTCGGTAATAGGATACAGGCTACATCAGCGGCCGGCAACCTTTTCCATTTGGAGTGCCAAGTTATTGTACCATTTCTACTGTCAGTTTTCATAATGTCTTCATATCTCAAAATCAATGTCGTGGTTAACCAAATTTTATCTGAATGAAAATGATTACATTTGTTCATTTCACTGTTATTTAACCAGGTAGGCCAGTTGAGAACAAGTTCTCATTTACAACTGCGACCTGGCCAAGATAAAGCAAAGCAGTATGGCACAAACAGAGTTACACATGGGATAAACAAACGTACAGTCAATTACACAACAGAAAAGGTTATACAGTGTGTGTAAATGTAGTAAGATTAGGGAGCACGACCCCTAGTTTAACTTGTGTGTGTGTCAACTATGTAACTGTACTAGAACGCTTAAAAGGCTGCTAAAATATGAAATATATTGGTATCGTTTTTTTTCGTCAGGGAAAATATTGGACATCGGTCACAAATGTCATATCGGTGCATCCCTAGTACTCGGCCAATGACTGTACCTATTTTAGCAGCACGTGTCCCATATTGGAGGGTATCCGTACTCAGTAAATTAGAAGGTTCTGGGAGAAAGTTTCACGTTTCAGACCGAGCGGTGCCTAAGACAGTACGAAATCCAATTGTTTGACGCTACCCTCACCTCCTCCAATCTAAGTCAAAGATGGAGTCCCCAACTGTGCACTCGCGTGGCACAATGTCGCCTTTCGACCAGTACTTCCCAACCCCCTCCTCCGGGAACATTAGGTGTTTCACATGCTTGTTGTAGCACTGAATTGGCACGTTTCAATTAGTCAAGGTCTTGGTGATAGTTGACTAATTGAATCAGGTGTGCCATTTTAGGGCTACCACGTGTACACTGAGTGTACAAACATTAGCTTCGTAATATTGAGTTGCATTGCCTTTTGCCCTCAGAACAGCCTCAAATTTGTCAGGGCATGGACTCTACAAGGTGTCAAAAGTGATCCACAGAGATGCTGGCCCATGTTAACTCCAATGCTTCCCACTAGAGTTTGGCCGATTTCAAGTTTTCATAACAATCGGTAATCGGCATTTTTGGACACCGATTATGGCTGATTACATTGCATGGCAGGCTGACCACCTGTTACGAGAGTGCAGCAAGGAGCCAAGGTAAGTTGCTAGCTATTAAACTTATCTTATAAAAATAAATAATCTTCACATAATCACTAGTTAACCTAGTAATATCATCAACCATGTGTAGTTAACTAGCTTGTCCTGTGTTGTACATAATCAATGCGGTGCCTGTTAATTTATCATCGAATCTCAGCCTACTTCACCAAACGGGTGATTATTTAATTGCATGAATGTACCTAGCCATAAACATCAATGCCTTTCTTAAAGTCAATACAGAGAAGTATATTTTTTTAAACCTGCATATTTAGTTAACTTCTTGCGTCGAGCAATCCCGGATCCGGGATCCTATTTATAGCCTCAAGCTCATTAGCATAACGCAATGTTAACTATTCATGAAAATCGCAAATGAAATGAATATATTTGCTCTCAAGCTTAGACTTTTGTTAACAACACTGTCATCTCAGATTTTCAAAATATGCTTTTGAACCATAGCAAAACAAGCATTTGTGTAATAGTATTGATAGCTAGTGTAGAATTTAGCGTAGCATTTAGCGGAGCAACATTTGCACAAAAACCAGAAAAGGATTCAAATAAAATCATTTACCTTTGAAGAACTTAGGATGTTTTCAATGAGGAGACTCTCAGTTACATAGCAAATGTTCAGTTTTTCCTGAAAGATTCTTTGTGTAGGAGAACTCGCTCCGTTTTGTACTTCACGTTTGGGTACCCAAAAAAAACACGAAAATTCAGTCATCAAAACGGCGAACTGTTTTCCAAATTAACTCCATAATAGACTGAAACACGGCAAACGCTGTTTAGAATCAAGCCTCAAGGTGTTTTTCACATATCTCTTCATTGATATATCGTTCGTGGATGTCTACTTTCTCCTCTGAATCGCTTGGAAAAAGACGTGCAGCTGAAGATGACGCACCAATTTCGACGGAGGACACCGGGCGGACACCTGGCAAATGTAGTCTCTTATGGTCAATCTTCCAATGATATGCCTACAAATACGTCACAATGTTGCAGACACCTTCGGGAAACGATAGATCGGGCAGGCTCATTCCTAGCGCATTCACAGCCATATAAGGAGACAATGAAAAACAGCCTCAAAAATCCTGCTCATTTCCTGTATGAAGTTTCATCTTGGTTTCGCCTGTAGCATCAGTTCTGGGGCACTCACAGACAATATCTTTGCAGTTTTGGAAACGTCAGTGTTTTCTTTCCTAAGCTGTCAATTATATGCATAGTCGAGCATCTTTTTGTGACAAAATATTGAGCTTAAAAGCGGGCACGTTTTTTATCCAATAATGAAATAGCGCTCCCATAGATGTAAGAGGTTAAAGAAATTCGTAGTTAGCAGGCAATATTAATATCTGGCACGCAGAGTCAGGGTAAATGCAACAGTTTGGGCCGCCTGGCTCGTTGCAAACTAATTTGTCAGAATTGTACATAATTATGACATACATTGCACAACCAATGGTAACAGCAATATTTAGACTTAGGGGTGCCACCCGTTAGATAAAATACCGAAGGGTTCCGGATCTCACTGAAAGAATAAAAGTTATAGTTTCCGGATTTGACCATATTAATGACCTAAGGCCCAGTCCTAGACATGTTAACTAAATATGCAGGTTTACAAATATATACTTGTGTATTGATTTTAAAGAAAGGCATTGATGTTTATGGTTAGGTACACATTGGTGCAACGAGTGCTTTTTTTCGTGATTGCGCTTGTTAAATCATTGGCGAAGTAGGCTGTGATTTGATGAGAAATTAACAGACATCGATTATATGCAACACAGGACAAGCTAGATAAACTAGTAATATCATCTACCATGTGTAGTTAACTAGTGATTGTGTTAAGATGTTTTTTTTAACAATCAGTTGCAAGCTAGCATTAAACTTCTCTTACTGCACTCTCATAACAGGTAGTCAGCCTGCCACGCAGTCTTCTGGTGGAGTGCAATGTAATCGGCCACAATCAGTGGCCAAAAATGTTGATTACTGATTGTTATGAAAACTTGAAATCGGCCGACCTCGATACTTAAAGTGCCTATTAGAACATCCAATGGTCAAAGCTCTATGAAATCCAAATGGTATAGCGAGTAGAGGTCGACAGATTCTGATTTTTTTGACGACTGATACCGATTATTGGAGGACCAAAAAAGCCGATACCGATTCAAAAAATAAATATTTTTTTTTTTAAATCCGTCGATTTAAAAAAATGTATTTGTAATAATGACAATTACAACAATACTGAATGAACACTTATTTTAACTTAATATAATACATCAATAAAATCAATTTAGCCTCAAATAAATAATGAAACATGTTCAATTTGGTTTAAATAATGCAAAAACAAAGTGTTGGAAAATAAAGTAAAAGTGCAATATGTGCCATGTTAGAAAGCTAAAGTTCCTTGCTCAGAACATGGGAACATATGAAAGCTGTTGGTTCCTTTTAAAGCGAGTCTTCAATATTCCCAGGTAAGAAGTTTTAGGTTGTAGTTATTATAGGACTCTCTCTCTATACTATTTGTATTTCATTAACCTTTGACTATTGGATGTTCTTATAGGCACTTTAGTATTGCCAGTGTAACAGTATAGCTTCCGTACCTCTCCTCCCTCCTACCTGGGCTCGAACCAGGAACACAACAACAACAGCCTCCCCTCGAAGCAGCGTTACCCATCGCTCCACAAAAGCAGAGCAAGGGGAACAACCACTCCAAGTCTCCAGAGCGAGTGACGTTTGAAACGCTATTAGCGCGCACCCCGCTAACTAGCTAGCCATTTCACATCGGTTACACAAGCCTAATCTCGGGAGTTGATAGGCTTGAAGTCATAAAAAGCTGCTGGCAAACGCACGAAAGTGCTGTTTGAATGAATGCTTACGAGCCTGCTGGTGCCTACCATTGCTCAGTCAGACTGCTCTATCAAAACATAGACTTAGTTATAACATGATAACACACAGAAATAAGAGCCTTAGGTCATTAATATGGTCAAATCCAGAAACCATAACCTCGAAAATGAGTATTCTTTCAGTGAAATACGGAACCGTTCTGTATTTTATCTAACGGGTGGCAACCCGAAGTCTAAATGTTCCTGTTACGTTACACAACCTTCAATGTTATTAAGTAAAATTCTGGCAAATTAGGCAGCCCAAACTGTTGTATATACACTGACTCTGCATGCAATGAGACGCGACACAATTTCAACTGGTTAATATTGCCTGCTAACCTAGATTTCTTTTAGCTAAATATGCAGGTTTAAAAATATCTCCTTCTGTGTATTGATTTTAAGAAAGGCATTGATGTTTATGGTTAGGTACACATTGGAGCAATGATACGCATCTATTATATGCAACACAGGACACGCTAGATAAACTAGTAATATCATCAACCATGTGTAGTTAACTAGTGATTATGATTGATTGATTGTTTTTACAAAATAAGTTTAATGCTAGCTAGCAACTTACCTTGGCTTACTGCATTCACGTAACAGGCAGTCTCCTCGGGAGTGCAGAGGCAGGTGGTTAGAACGTTGGACTAGTTAACTGTAAGGTTGCAAGATTGAATCCCCGAGCTGACAAGGTAAAAATCTGTCGTTCTGCCCCTGAACGAGGCAGTTAACCCACCGTTCCTAGGCCGTCATTGAAAATAAGAATGTGTTCTTAACAGACATGCCTAGTTAAATAAAGATTAAATAAAGGTGACAAAAAAAAATATATATATATATATTTTTTTTAAGTTTTCGTAACATCGGCCATTCCGATTAATCGGGCGACTTCTAATAGAGAGAAATAGTCCTATAATAACTACATCCTAAAACTTCTTAACTGGGAATATTGAAGAACTGGGAATATTGATCCACCAGCATTTTCATATGTTCTGAGCAAGGAACTTAAACGTTAGCTTTGGCACATATTGCACTTTTAAATTTCTTCTCCAACACTTTTTGCATTATTTAAACCAAATTGAGCATGTTTCATTATTATTTGAGACTAAATAGATTTTATGTATTTATATTAAGTTAATACTGAATGAACACGTTTGTTGTAATTGTCATTATTTACACACACACACACACACACGTCTGATTAATCGGCTTTTTGGTCCTCCAATAAATCGGTATCGGTGTTGAAAAATAATTTTCGGTCGACCTCTACTTCCCACAGTTGTGTCAAATTGTCTGGATGTCCTTTGGGTGGTGGACCATTCTTGATACACACAGGAAACTGTTGAGTGTGAAAAACCTATCAGCGATGCAGTTCTTGACACACTCAAACCGGTGCGCCTGGCACCTTCTACCATAACGAGTTCAAAGGCACGTCATCTCTTAACCTCTTGGCACTCTAGGGGCAGTATTTCATTTTTGGATAACAAAACGTTCCCGTTTTAAACAAGATATTTCATCTCTTAAGGATTAGCCGCCTTAAATCTTTTGTCTTGCCCAGTCACCCTCTGAATGGCACACATACACAATCCATGTCTTAAGGCTTAAAAATCCTTCTTCAACCGGTCTGTCCCACATTCATCTACACTGATTGAAGTGGATTTAACACGTGACATCAAGGGATCATAGCTTTCACCTGGATTCACTTGGACGATACATTGGAGATTTAAAAAAAAAAGACATGTACTGGAAACAATCGTACACTATGAAAAATCTGAGAAACCAGGCCTTGTATTCATAGCTGACTTTGAAAAAGGCTTTTGATAAAGTACAATTGGAATTCATATATAAATGCCTGAATCACAATGGGTGAAAGTAACATAGTAATCCTAGGTGTAAAATATAAAATAATGGCTACTTCTCAGGAAGTATTAAACTGCAAAGAGGAGTAAAACAAAGGTTGTCCACTATCGGCATATCTATTTGAATGGCAATTGAAATATTAGCTATTTAAAAAAAAACTCAGATCCAACAATATCAAGGGGCTAGAAATCCAGGTCTTAAGGAGTCATTGTACGCTGATGATTCAGGTTCTTTTAAATCCACAATCTGGATCCCTCCACAGCCTCAGTGGATGTAGATACTTTTTTAACCTCTCTGGATTGCAATCTAACTATGATAAAAGTGTACCATTATCACACAGTGGATTACAAAAAAATAAAAACGTACATTACCGTGTAGTTCACCAATAAAATGTGGACATACAGTTGAAGTCAGAAGATCACATACACCTTAGCCAAATACATTTAACCTGTTGAAACTCTAGGGGCGCAATTTCATTTTTGGATGAAAAACGTTCCCGTTTTAAACAAGATATTTTGTCACAAAAAGATGCTCGACTATGCATATAATTGATAGCTTTCGAAAGAAAACACTGACGTGTCCAGAACTGCAAAGATATTTTCTGTGCGTGCCCTAGAACGTGAGCTTCAGGCAAAACCAAGATGAGACGGCATCCAGGAAATGAGCAGGATTTTTGAGGCTCTGTTTTCCATTGTCTCCTTATATGGCTGTGAATGCGAGAGGAGTAAGTCTGCCCTTTCTGTCGTTTCCCCAAGGTGTCTGCAGCATTGTGACGTATTTGTAGGCATATCATTGGAAGATTGACCATAAGAGACCACATTTACCAGGTGTCCGCCCGGTGTCCTGCGCCGAAATTGGTGCGCAAAAGTCAGCTGCAAGTATTTTTCCACAGAATTCAGAGGAGAATGCAGGCTTCCACGAACGATATATCAATGAAGAGATATGTGAAAAAACACCTTGAGGATTGATTCCAAACAACGTTTGCCATGTTTCGGTCGATATTATGGAGTTAATTCGGAAAAGTTTGACGTTGTAGGTGACTGAATTTTCGGGTTCGTTTCGGTAGCCAAATGTGATGTACAAAACGGAACGATTTCTCCTACACACAGACGCTTTCAGGAAAAAACTGCGCATTTGGTATGTAACTGAGAGTCTCCTCATTGAAAACATCCGAAGCTCTTCAAAGGTAAATGATTTTATTTATTTGGTTATCTGGTTTTTGTGAAAATGTTGCGTGCTAAATGCTACTCAAAATGCTAAGCTAGCTTAGCATACTCTTACACAAATTAGTCAATTGCTATGGTTCAAAAGCATATTTTGAAAATCTGAGATGACAGTGTTAAGAAAAGGCTAAGCTTGAGAGCAGGCGCATTATTTTCATTTTATTTGCGATTTTCAGAAATCGTTAATGTTGCGTTATGCTAATGAGCCTGAGGCTTTAGTCACGATCCCGGATCCGGGATGGGGAGTTTCAACAGGTTAAACTCAGTTTTTCGCAATTCCTGGCATTAATC
>NW_027001279.1:0-7672 GCF_036934945.1 Oncorhynchus masou masou
TCTTGTCTGGTGTCTCCATCATATCCTACTCTTCTCTTACTGTCTCTATCTTGCCTGAGTTGTCTCTCTCCATCATATCCTAGTCTTCTGTTTCTGTCTCCTGTGTCTTGTCTGGTGTCTCTCTCCATCACCTACCCTTCTGTTACTGTCTCTGTGTCTTGCCTGGTGTCTCTCTCCATCATATCCTACTCTTCTGTTACTGTCTCTGTGTCTTGTCTGGTGTCTCTCTCCATCATATCCTACTCTTCTGTTACTGTCTCTGTGTCTTGTCTGGCGTCTCTTTCCATCATATCCTACTCTTCTGTTACTGTCTCTGTGTCTTGTCTGGTGTCTCTCTCCATCACCTACCCTTTTGTTACTGTGCCTGTGTCTTTTCTGGTGTCTCTCTCCATCACCTACCCTTCTGTTACTGTCTCTGTGTCTTTCCTGGTGTCTCTCTCATCACCGAACCCTTCTGTTACTGTCTCTGTGTCTTGTCTGGTGTCTCCATCATATCCTACTCTTCTGTTACTGTCTCTGTGTCTTGCCTGGTGTCTCTCTCCATCATATCCTACCCTTCTGTTACTGTCTCTGTGTCTTGTCTGGTGTCTCCATCATATCCTACTCCTTCTGTTACTGTCTCTGTGTCTTGCCTGGTGTCTCTCTCCATCATATCCTACCCTTCTGTTACTGTCTCTGTGTCTTGTCTGGTGTCTCCATCATATCCTACTCTTCTGTTACTGTCTCTGTGTCTTGCCTGGTGTCTCTCTCCATCACCTACCCTTCTGTTACTGTCTCTGTGTCTTGCCTGGTGTCTCTCTCCATCATATCCTTCTCTTCTGTTACTGTCTCTGTGTCTTGTCTGGTGTCTCTCTCCATCATATCCTTCTCTTCTGTGACTGTCTCTGTGTCTTGTCTGGTGTCTCTCTCCATCACCTACCCTTCTGTTACTGTCTCTGTGTCTTGCCTGGTGTCTCTCTCCATCACCTACCCTTCTGTTACTGTCTCTGTGTCTTGCCTGGTGTCTCTCTCCATCACCTACCCTTCTGTTTCTGTCTCTGTGTCTTGTCTGGTGTCTCTCTCCATCACCTACTCTTCTGTTACTGTCTCTGTGTCTTGTCTGGCGTCTCTCTCCATCATATCCTACCCTTCTGTTACTGTCTCTGTGTCTTGTCTGGTGTCTCCATCATATCCTACTCTTCTGTTACTGTCTCTGTGTCTTGCCTGGTGTCTCTCATCATATCCTACTCTTCTGTTACTGTCTCTGTGTCTTGTCTGGTGTCTCTCTCCATCACCTACCCTTCTGTTACTGTCTCTGTGTCTTGTCTGGTGTCTCTCTCCATCATATCCTAGTCTTCTGTTTCTGTCTCTGTGTCTTGTCTGGTGTCTCTCTCCATCACCTACCCTTCTGTTACTGTCTCTGTGTCTTGCCTGGTGTCTCTCTCCATCACCTACCCTTCTGTTACTGTCTCTGTGTCTTGCCTGGTGTCTCTCTCCATCATATCCTACTCTTCTGTTACTGTCTCTGTGTCTTGTCTGGTGTCTCTCTCCATCATATCCTACTCTTCTGTTACTGTCTCTGTGTCTTGTCTGGCGTCTCTTTCCATCATATCCTACTCTTCTGTTACTGTCTCTGTGTCTTGTCTGGTGTCTCTCTCCATCACCTACCCTCTTTGTTACTGTGCCTGTGTCTTTTCTGGTGTCTCTCTCCATCACCTACCCTTCTGTTACTGTCTCTGTGTCTTTCCTGGTGTCTCTCCATCACCCGACCCTTCATTACTGTCTCTGTGTCTTGTCTGGTGTCTCCATCATATCCTACTCTTCTGTTACTGTCTCTGTGTCTTGCCTGGTGTCTCTCTCCATCATATCCTACCCATACCATTACTGTCTCTGTGTCTTGTCTGGTGTCTCCATCATATCCTACTCTTCTGTTACTGTCTCTGTGTCTTGCCTGGTGTCTCTCTCCATCATATCCTGCCCTTCTGTTACTGTCTCTGTGTCTTGTCTGGTGTCTCCATCATATCCTGCTCTTCTGTTACTGTCTCTGTGTCTTGCCTGGTGTCTCTCTCCATCACCTACCCTTCTGTTACTGTCTCTGTGTCTTGCCTGGTGTCTCTCTCCATCACCTACTCTTCTGTTACTGTCTCTGTGTCTTGTCTGGTGTCTCTCCATCATATCCTTCTCTTCTGTGACTGTCTCTGTGTCTTGTCTGGTGTCTCTCTCCATCACCTACCCTTCTGTTACTGTCTCTGTGTCTTGCCTGGTGTCTCTCTCCATCACCTACCCTTCTGTTACTGTCTCTGTGTCTTGCCTGGTGTCTCTCTCCATCACCTACCCTTCTGTTTCTGTCTCTGTGTCTTGTCTGGTGTCTCTCTCCATCACCTACTCTTCTGTTACTGTCTCTGTGTCTTGTCTGTCTCTCTCCATCATATCCTACCCTTTCTGTTACTGTCTCTGTGTCTTGTCTGGTGTCTCCTCTTCCACTCTTCTGTTACTGTCTCTGTGTCTTGCCTGGTGTCTCCATCATATCCTACTCTTCTGTTACTGTGTCTGTGTCTTGTCTGGTGTCTCTCTCCATCACCTACCCTTCTGTTACTGTCTCTGTGTCTTGTCTGGTGTCTCTCTCCATCATATCCTAGTCTTCTGTTTCTGTCTCTGTGTCTTGTCTGTGTCTGCTGTGTCTTGCCTGGTGTCTCTCTCCATCATATCCTGTCTCTGTCTTGCCTGGTGTCTCTCTCATTATCCTGTCTTCTGTTTCTGTCTCTGTGTCTTGTCTGGTGTCTCTCTCCATCACCTACCCTTCTGTTACTGTCTCTGTGTCTTGTCTGGTGTCTCTCTCCATCATACTCTTCTGTTACTGTCTCTGTGTCTTGTCTGTTTCTGTCTCTGTGTCTTGTCTGGTGTCTCTCATATCCACTCTTCTGTTACTGTCTCTACATCATATCCTACCTTCTGTTACTGTCTCTGTGTCTTGTCTGGTGTCTCTCTCCATCACCTACCCTTCTGTTACTGTCTCTGTGTCTTGTCTGGTGTCTCTCTCCATCATATCCTAGTCTTCTGTTACTGTCTCTGTGTCTTGTCTGGTGTCTCTTCTCCATCATATCCTACTCTTCTGTTACTGTCTCTGTGTCTTGTCTGGCGTCTCTAGCGTTCCTATCATATCCTACTCTTCTGTTACTGTCTCTGTGTCTTGTCTGGTGTCTCTCTCCATCACCTACCCTTTTGTTACTGTGCCTGTGTCTTTTCTGGTGTCTCTCTTTCCATCACCTACCCTTCTGTTACTGTCTCTGTGTCTTTCCTGGTGTCTCTCTCCATCACCGACCCTTCTGTTACTGTCTCTGTGTCTTGTCTGGTGTCTCCATCATATCCTACTCTTCTGTTACTGTCTCTGTGTCTTGCCTGGTGTCTCTCTCCATCATATCCTACCCTTCTGTTACTGTCTCTGTGTCTTGTCTGGTGTCTCCATCATATCCTACTCTTCTGTTACTGTCTCTGTCTTGCCTGGTGTCTCTCTCCATCATATCCTTCCCTTCTGTTACTGTCTCTGTGTCTTGTCTGGTGTCTCCATCATATCCTACTCTTCTGTTACTGTCTCTGTGTCTTGCCTGGTGTCTCTCTCCATCACCTACCCTTCTGTTACTGTCTCTGTGTCTTGCCTGGTGTCTCTCTCCATCACCTACTCTTCTGTTACTGTCTCTGTGTCTTGTCTGGTGTCTCTCTCCATCATATCCTTCTCTTCTGTGACTGTCTCTGTGTCTTGTCTGGTGTCTCTCTCCATCACCTACCCTTCTGTTACTGTCTCTGTGTCTTGCCTGGTGTCTCTCTCCATCACCTACCCTTCTGTTACTGTCTCTGTGTCTTGCCTGGTGTCTCTCTCCATCACCTACCCTTCTGTTTCTGTCTCTGTGTCTTGTCTGGTGTCTCTCTCCATCACCTACTCTTCTGTTACTGTCTCTGTGTCTTGTCTGGCGTCTCTCTCCATCATATCCTACCCTTCTGTTACTGTCTCTGTGTCTTGTCTGCTGTCTCCATCATATCCTACTCTTCTGTTACTGTCTCTGTGTCTTGCCTGGTGTCTTCATCATATCCTATTCTGTTATCCATACTATCTTCTGTTACTGTCTCTGTGTCTTGTCTGGTGTCTCTCTCCATCATATCCTACTATTCTGTTACTGTCTCTGTGTCTTGTCTGGTGTCTCTCTCCATCATATCCTACCCTTCTGTTACTGTCTCTGTGTCTTGTCTGGTGTCTCTCTCCATCATATCCTAGTCTTCTATGACTGTCTCTGTGTCTTGTCTGGTGTCACTCTCCATCACCTACCCTTCTGTTACTGTCTCTGTGTCTTGTCTGGTGTCTCTCTCCATCACCTATCCTTCTGTTACTGTCTCTGTGTCTTGCCTGGTGTCTCTCTCCATCACCTACCCTTCTGTTACTGTCTCTGTGTCTTGTCTGGTGTCTCTCTCCATCATATCCTACCCTTCTGTTACTCTCTCTGTGTCTTGTCTGGTGTCTCTCTCCATCATATCCTAGTCTTCTGTTACTGTCTCTGTGTCTTGTCTGGTGTCTCTCTCCATCACCTACCCTTCTGTTACTGTGTCTGTCTTGTCTGGTGTCTCTCTCCATCACATACCCTTCTGTTACTGTCTCTGTGTCTTGCCTGGTGTCTCTCTCCATCACCGACCCTTCTGTTACTGTCTCTGTGTCTTGTCTGGTGTCTCTCTCCATCATATCCTACTCTTTTGTTACTGTCTCTGAGTCTTGTATGGTGTCTCTCTCCATCATATCCTACTCTTCTGTTACTGTCTCTGTGTCTTCTCTGGTGTCTCTCTCCATCATATCCTACCCTTCTGTTACTGTCTCTGTGTCTTGTCTGGTGTCTCCATCATATCTACTCTTCTGTTACTGTCTCTGTGTCTTGTCTGGTGTCTCTCTCCATCATATCCTAGTCTTCTATGATTGTCTCTGTGTCTTGTCTGGTGTCACTCTCAATCACCTACCCTTCTGTTACTGTCTCTGTGTCTTGTCTGGTGTCTCTCTCCATCACCTATCCTTCTGTTACTGTCTCCTGTGTCTTGCCTGGTGACTCTCTCCATCATATCATACTCTTCTGTTACTGTCTCTGTGTCTTATCTGTATCTTTCTCCATCACCTACCCTTCTGTTACTGTCTCCGTGTCTTGTCTGGTGTCTCTCTCCATCATATCCTACTCTTCTGTTACTGTCTGTGTGTCTTGTCTTGTGTCTCTCTCCATCACCTACCCTTCTGTTACTGTCTCTGTGTCTTGTCTGGTGTCTCTCTCTCCATCATATCCTACCCTTCTGTTACTCTCTCTGTGTCTTGTCTGAGAATTGTCTCTCTCCATCATATCCTAGTCTTCTGTTACTGTCTCTGTGTCTTGTCTGGTGTCTCTCTCCATCCACCTACCCTTCTCTGTTACTGTGTCTGTCTTGTCTGGTGTCTCTCTGAAATCACATACCCTTCTGTTACTGTCTCTGTGTCTTGTCTGGTGTCTCTCTCCATCACATGTATCTATTCTTCTGTTTCTGTCTCTCTCTGTGTCTTGTCTGGTGTCTCCTCTCCATCACCTACCCTTCTGTTACTGTCTCTGTGTCTTGCCTGGTGTCTCTCTCCATCACCTACCCTTCTGTTACTGTGTCTGTCTTGTCTGGTGTCTCTCTCACATCATATCCTTCTCTTCTGTTACTGTCTCTGTCTTGTCTGGTGTCTCTCTCCATCACCGACCCTTCTGTTACTGTCTCTGTGTCTTGTCTGGTGTCTCTCTCCATCATATCCTACTCTTTTGTTACTGTCTCTGTGTCTTGTCTGGTGTCTCTCTCCATCACCTACCCTTCTGTTACTGTCTCTGTGTCTTGGCTGCTGTCTCTCTCCATCACCTACCCTTCTGTTACTGTCTCTGTGTCTTGGCTGGTGTCTCTCTCCATCACCTATCCTTCTGTTACTGTCTCTGTGTCTTGTCTGGTGTCTCTCTCCATCATATCCTACTCTTCTGTTACTGTCTCTGTGTCTTGTCTGGTGTCTCTCTCCATCATATCCTACTCTTCTGTTACTGTCTCTGTGTCTTGTCTGGTGTCTCTCTCCATCATATCCTACTCTTCTGTTACTGTCTCTGTGTCTTGTCTGGTGTCTTTCTCCATCACCTACCCTTCTGTTACTGTCTCTGTGTCTTGTCTGGTGTCTCTCCCCATCATATCCTACTCTTCTGTTACTGTCTCTGTGTCTTGTCTGGTGTCTCTCTCCATCATATCCTACTCTTCTGTTACTGTCTCTGTGTCTTGTCTGGTGTCTCTCTCCATCATATCCTATTCTTCTGTTTCTGTCTCTGTGTCTTGTAAGGTGTCTCTCTCCATCACCTACCCTTCTGTCACTGTGTCTGTGTCTTGTCTGGTGGCTCCATCATATCCTACCCTTCTGTTACTGTCTCTGTGTCTTGCCTGGTGTCTCGTTCCATCACCTACCCTTCTGTTACTGTCTCTGTGTCTTGTCTGGTGTCTCTCTCCATCATATCCTTCTCTTCTGTTACTGTCTCTGTGTCTTGTCTGGTGTCTCTCTCCATCACCTACCCTTCTGTTACTCTCTCTATGTCTTGTCTGGTGTCTCTCTCCATCATATCCTTCTCTTCTGTTACTGTCTCTGTGTCTTGTCTGGTGTCTCTCTCCATCACCTACCCTTTTGTTACTGTGTCTGTGTCTTGTCTGGTGTCTCTCTCCATCACCTACCCTTCTGTTACTGTCTCTGTGTCTTGTCTGGTGTATCTCTCCATCATATCCTACTCTTCTGTTACTGTCTCTGTGTCTTGTCTGGTGTCTCTCTCCATCATATCCTAGTCTACTGTTACTGTCTCTGTGTCTTGTCTGGTGTCTCTCTCCATCACCTACCCTTCTGTTACTGTCTCTGTGTCTTGTCTGGTGTATCTCTCCATCATATCCTACTCTTCTGTTACTGTCTCTGTGTCTTGTCTGGTGTCTCCATCATATCCTACTCTTCTGTTACTGTCTCTGTGTCTTGCCTGGTGTCTCTCTCCATCACCTACCCTTCTGTTACTGTCTCTGTGTCTTGCCTGGTGTCTCTCTCCATCACCTACTCTTCTGTTACTGTCTCTGTGTCTTGTCTGGTGTCTCTCTCCATCATATCCTACCCTTCTGTTACTGTCTCTGTGTCTTGTCTGGTGTCTCCATCATATCCTACTCTTCTGTTACTGTCTCTGTGTCTTGCCTGGTGTCTCTCTCCATCACCTAGCCTTCTGTTACTGTCTCTGTGTCTTGTCTGGTGTCTCTCTCCATCATATCCTTCTCTTCTGTTACTGTCTCTGTGTCTTGTCTGGTGTCTCTCTCCATCACCTACCCTTCTGTTACTGTCTCTGTGTCTTGTCTGGTGTCTCCATCATATCCTACTCTTCTGTTACTGTCTCTGTGTCTTGTCTGGTGTCTCTCTCCATCACCTACCCTTCTGTTACTGTCTCTGTGTCTTGTCTGGTGTCTCTCTCCATCATATCCTAGTCTTCTGTTTCTGTCTCTGTGTCTTGTCTGGTGTCTCTCTCCATCACCTACCCTTCTGTTACTGTCTCTGTGTCTTGCCTGGTGTCTCTCTCCATCACCTACTCTTCTGTTACTGTCTCTGTGTCTTGTCTGGCGTCTCTCTCCATCATATCCTACTCTTCTGTTACTGTCTCTG
>NW_027001280.1:0-7669 GCF_036934945.1 Oncorhynchus masou masou
ATGTCACGCCTTGGTCTTAGTATTTTGTGTTTTAGTTTATTAGTTAGTCAGACCAGGGTGTGACATGGGGTTATTATGTATTGTATTTTCGTATTGGGGTTTGTAGTGTTTGGGATTGTAGTTGATTAGGGTGTGTGTGTGTTAAATAGGTTGGCTGCCTGAGGCGGTTCTCAATCAGAGTCAGGTGATCTCGTTGCGCTGATTGGGAACCGTATTTAGGTAGCCTGATTTCGCTTTGCATTTGGTGGGTGATTGTTCCTGTCTCTGTGTAGTTTGCACCAGTCAGGCTGTATTAGGTTTCGTTCTGTTTTTTTTTTGTATTTATTAGTTATTCGTGTTAGTTCGTTCGTTTTGTCTTCACCTAATAAACATGAGTAACACACGCTGCATTTCGGGTCCGACTCTCCTTCAACAACAAAAGAACGTCGTTACAGAATCACCCACCAAACACGGACCGAGCAGCGTGTCAACAGGCAGGGAGCAGCGCAAAGAAGAGCCGCGCAAAGAGGAGCCTCGTTTTAAGGATTTCTGGACATGGGAGGAAATCCTGGACGGAAGAGGACCCTGGGCTAAACCAGAAGGTGTAGCCTCCCAAAGCGCAGCAGGCGAAGAGTAAACAGGTGCAGCATGTTAACAGGCAGCGACAGCTGGAGCAGCAAAGGGAGGAGGAATTATTCAGAGAATGGACATGGGATTTAACGCGTGGGAAGAAATAGATAGGTGGGCGGCCGACCCAGAGAGAGTGCCGGAGCCCGCCTGGGATTCACTGGAGCAGTGCGAAGAGGGCTATCGAAGAATGGAGTTGAAAAGAAAGTCACGGCGGCGCAGAGCGAAAACCGAAAAGCAGCCCCAAAAATTTTTTTGGGGGGGGGGCTTTCAGGGAGTATGGCTGCGTCAGGTAGGAGACCTGCGCAATCTCCCTGTGCGTACCGGGGGGCTAGAGAGACCGGGCAGGCACCGTGTTATGCAGAGGTGCGCACGGTGTCCCCAGTGCGGGTGCATAGCCCGGTGCGGTATATTTCAGCTCCTCGTATCGGCCGGGCTAGATTGAGCGTCGAGCCAAATGCTATGAAGCCGGCTCTACGCATCCGTTCTCCAGTGCGTCTCCTTGGGCCGGTTTTCATGGCACCAGCCTTGCGCTCTGTGTCTCAGGTTCGCCTACATAGCCCAGTGCGGGCTATTTCTCCTCACAGCACTGGCAGGGCAACCGAGAGTATTCAACCAGGTAAGGTTGGGCAGGCTCGGTGCTCAAGAGCTCCAGTGCGCCTGCACGGTCCGGTCTATCCAGAACCACCTCCACACCCCAGCCCTCCAGTAGCAGCTCCCCGCACTAGGCTTCCTGTGCGTGTCCTCGGCCAAATACCACCAGTGCCAGCAACACGCATCAGGCCTTAGTGCGCCTCGCCTGTTCAGCGCAGCCAGCGCTTTCTCCCTCTCCTGCGCTGTCGGAGTCTCCCGTCTGTTCAGCGGTTCTAGAGCCTTCCTCCTCTACAGCGCTGCCGGAGCCTCCTGTCTGTATACAGCAGCCTGAGCTGCTAGTCTGCATGGAGCAGCTAGTCTGCATGGAGCAGCCAGAGCTGTCAGTTTGCATAGAGCAGCCTGAGCTGCTAGTCTGCATGGAGCAGCTAGTCTGCATGGAGCAGCCAGATATGCCAGTCAACCAGACTCTTCCAGATCTGCCATAAACCAGACTCTTCCAGTGCAGACTCTTCCAGTCAGCCAGACTCTTCCAGATCTGCCAGTCAACCAGACTCTTCCAGATCTTCCAGTCAGCCAGACTCTTCCAGATCTGCCAGTCAGCCAGACTCTTCCAGATCTGCCAGTCAGCCAGACTCTTCCAGTCAGCCAGACTCTTCCAGTCAGCCAGACTCTTCCAGATCTGCCGGTCGACCAGACTCTTCCAGATCTGCCAGTCAACCAGACTCTTCCAGATCTGCCAGTCAACCAGACTCTTCCAGATCTGCCAGTCAACCAGACTCTTCCAGATCTGCCAGTCAGCCAGGACTCTTCCAGATCTGCCAGTCAGCCAGACTCTGCCCAGATCTGCCAGTCAACCAGACTCTTCCAGATCTGCCAGTCAACCAGACCCTTCCAGATCTGCCAGTCAACCAGACTCTTCCAGATCTGCTAGTCAGCCAGGATCCGCCAGTCAGCCAGGATCCGCCAGTCAGCCAGGATCCGCCAGTCAGCCAGGATCTGCCGGATTCAACTTCCTGGCTGGGCTTCATCTCAGTACTGGGCTTTTTCTCAGTACTGGGCTGCCTCTCAGTGCTGAGCTGCCCCTCAGTGCTGAGCTGTCCCTCAGTCCCGAGCTGCCCCTCAGTCCCGAGCTGTCCCTCAGTCCCGAGCTGTCCCTCAGTCCCGAGCTGTCCCGAGCTGTCCCTCAGTCCCGAGCTGTCCCCAGTCCCAGCTGCCTCAGTCCCAGCTGCCCCTCCAGTCACGCAGCTGCTCCTCTATTATGTAGGGTTCTGGGTGAGGACTATTCGGCCATGGTCGGCGGTTAAGAGTGGATTATCCATGGACGCGAAGGGGAGGAACAATGTCATTTATGAAGTGGGGTCCACGTCCGGAGCCGGAACCGCCACCATGGACAGACGCCCACCCGGACCCTCCTATGGTTTTGAGGTGCGCCGGGAAGTCCGCACCAGGGGGGGGTTCTGTCACGCCTTGGTCTTAGTATTGTGTTTTAGTTTATTAGTTAGTCAGACCAGGGTGTGACATGGGGTTATTATGTATTGTATTTTCGTATTGGGGTTTGTAGTGTTTGGGATTGTAGTTGATTAGGGGTGTGTGTGTTAAATAGGTTGGCTGCCTGAGGCGGTTCTCAATCAGAGTCAGGTGATTCTCGTTGTCGCTGATTGGGAACCGTATTTAGGTAGCCTGATTTCGCTTTGCATTTGGTGGGTGATTGTTCCTGTCTCTGTGTAGTTTGCACCAGTCAGGCTGTATTAGGTTTCGTTCTGTTTGTTGTTTTTTTGTATTTATTAGTTATTCGTGTTAGTTCGTTCGTTTTGTCTTCACCTAATAAACATGAGTAACTTACACGCTGCATTTCGGTCCGACTCTCCTTCAACAACAAAAGAACGCCGTTACAGTACAAGCACAGTGTCTAGGAAAAACTCCCTAGAAAGGACAGAACCCAGGAACCTTCCGGTTGGAGCGAGCGGTCGCATCTACACTTCGGTCCGCAGGTAGTATAACTTTTCATTACATTTCGTTATAGTACAACGGTTTGATTTGTCTAATCTTAGCAATTTCTTCTTAGCTAGCTACATAGCCGTCTTTGTATCAACGATAATTGCATAATTATCGTATTTCGTCGTCCTAACGTATCTGCCCAGCAGCTAGCTAAGCAGCTAGCTAACATCCACTGTCCACCAGCACTGTAGAAACTATTACACTCAACTGAACGACTCGATTAGCGTAGTGTCAGCTAGCTACATAGTTGTCTTCGCTGTCTTCGTATCCAAGATAATTGTGCAGTTTAGAGTGTGTAGACTTAGAGTGATTATCTTAATTTACCGAGGTTAGCTAGCCAGCTATTTGTCGTCCTTAACGTAGGAAATGCTGCTAGCTAGCTAGCCAACAGCTAGCCAACCTCTACCGAATTGAACTCCAACTACCCCGGTCAACATTCCGCGTCGCTCCACAGGTAGTATCACATTTTCATTTCACTTCATTACAGTACAACGGTTTGATTTGTTTGATCGTAGCTAGCCAGCTACATAGCCGTCTTTGTATCTAAGACAATTGTGTAGTCTAGAGCGATTTTCTAGGTTACCTGGCCAGCTATTGTCGTTCTTTTAACGTAGCTAGCCAGCTAGCCCCGAATAGCAGCACTGTAGTAACTATTACAGTACAACGGTTTGTTTTGTTTGATCGTAGCTAGCTAGCTACATAGCCGTCTTTGTATCTAAGACAATTGTGTAGCCTAGAGCGATTTTCTAGGTTAGCTGGCCAGCTATTGTCGCTCTTTTAACGTAGCTAGCCAGCTAGCCCCCGAATAGCAGCACTGTAGTAACTATTACAGTACAACGGTTTGTTTTGTTTGATCATAGCTAGCTAGCTACATAGCCGTCTTTGTATCTAAGACAATTGTGTAGCCTAGAGCGATTTTCTAGGTTAGCTGGCCAGCTATTGTCGTTCTTTTAACGTAGCTAGCCAGCTAGCCCCCGAATAGCAGCACTGTAGTAACTATTACAGTACAACGGTTTGTTTTGTTTGATCGTAGCTAGCTAGCTACATAGCCGTCTTTGTATCTAAGACAATTGTGTAGCCTAGAGCGATTTTCTAGGTTAGCTAGCCAGCTATTGTCGTTCTTTTAAGGTAACGTAACGCAATCAACCTGCTAGCTAGCCAGCTAGCCCCGAATAGCAGCACTGTAGAAACTATTACACTCGACGGAACGACTTGATTAGTGTAGTGTCAACATCGCAGCCACTACCAGCTAGCCTACTCCAGCAGTACTGTATCATTTCAATCATTTTAGTCAATAAGATTCTTGCTACGTAAGCTTAACTTTCTGAACATTCGAGACGTGTAGTCCACTTGTCATTCCAATCTCCTTTGCATTAGCGTAGCCTCTTCTGTACCCTGTCAACTATGTGTCTATCTATCCCTGTTCTCTCTCCTCTCTGCACAGACCATACAACGCTCCACACCGCGTGGCCGGCCACCCTAATCTGGTGGTCCCAGCGCGCACGACCCACGTGGAGTTCCTGGTCTCCGGTAGCCTCTGGAACTGCCGATCTGCGGCCAACAAGGCAGAGTTCATCTCAGCCTATGCCTCCCTCCAGTCCTCGACTTCCTGGCACTGGACGGAAACATGGATCACCACAGATAACACTGCTACTCCTACTGCTCTCTCTTCGTCCGCCCACGTGTTCTCGCACACCCCGAGAGCTTCTGGTCAGCGGGGTGGTGGCACCGGGATCCTCATCTCTCCCAAGTGGTCATTTCTCTCTCTCCCTTACCCATCTATCTATCGCCTCCTTTGAATTCCATGCTGTCACAGTTACCAGCCCTTTCAAGCTTAACATCCTTATCATTTATCGCCTCCTCCAGGTTCCCTCGGAGAGTTCATCAATGAGCTTGATGCCTGATAAGCTCCTTTTCCTGAGGACGGCTCACCTCTCACAGTCCTGGGTGACTTTAACCTCCCCACGTCTACCTTTGACTCATTCCTCTCTGCCTCCTTCTTCCACTCCTCTCCTCTTTTGACCTCACCCCTCTCACCTTCCCCCCTACTCACAAGGCAGGCAATACGCTCAACCTCATCTTTACTAGATGCTGTTCTTCCACTAACCCATTGCAACTCCCCTCCAAGTCTCCGACCACTACCTCGTATCCTTTTCCTCTCGCTCTCATCCAACACTTCCCACACTGCCCTACCCGGATGGTATCGCGCCGTCCCAACCTTCGCTCTCTCTCTCCCCGCTACTCTCTCCTCTTCCATCCTATCATCTCTTCCCTCTGCTCATACCTTCTCCAACCTTTCTCCTGATTCTGCCTCAACCCTCCTCTTCCCTTTCAGCATCCTTTGACTCTCTATGTCCCCTATCCTCCAGGCCGGCTCGGTCCTCCTCCCCGCTCCGTGGCTCGATGACTCATTGCGAGCTCACAGAACAGAGCTCCGGGCAGCCGAGCGGAAATGGAGGAAAACTCGCCTCCTGCGGACCTGGCATCTTTTCACTCCCTCCTCTCTACATTTTCCTCCTCTGTCTCTGCTGCTAAAGCCACTTTCTACCACTCTAAATTCCAAGCATCTGCCTCTAACCCTAGGAAGCTCTTTGCCACCTTCTCCTCCTCCTGAATCCCTCCTCCCTCCCCCCCCCCTCCCTCTCTGCAGATGACTTCGTCAACCATTTTGAAAAGAAGGTCGACGACATCCGATCCTCGTTTGCTAAGTCAAACGACACCGCTGGTTCTGTCACACTGCCCTACCCTGTGCTCTGACCTCTTTCTCCCTCTCTCTCCAGATGAAATCTCGTTTTGTGACGGCCGTCGCCCAACAACCTGCCCGCTTGACCCTATCCCCTCCCTCTTCTCCAGACCATTTCCGGAGACCTTCTCCCTTACCTCACCTCGCTCATCAACTCATCCCTGACCGCTGGCTACGTCCCTTCCGTCTTCAAGAGAGCGAGAGTTGCACCCCTTCTGAAAAAACCTACACTCGATCCCTCCGATGTCAACAACTACAGACCAGTATCCCTTCTTTCTTTTCTTCTCCAAAACTCTTGAACGTGCCGTCCTTGGCCAGCTCTCCCGCTATCTCTCTCAGAATGACCTTCTTGATCCAAATCAGTCAGGTTTCAAGACTAGTCATTCAACTGAGACTGCTCTTCTCTGTATCACGGAGGCGCTTCCGCACTGCAAAAGCTAACTCTCTCTCCTCTGCTCTCATCCTTCTAGACCCATCGCTGCCTTCGATACTGTGAACCATCAGATCCTCCTCTCCACCTCTCCGAGTTGGGCACTCCCGGCGCGGCCCACGCTTGGATTGCAGCCTACCTGACAGGTCGCTCCTACCAGGTGGCGTGGCGAGAATCTGTCTCTCGCCACGCGCCTCACCACTGGTGTCCCCCAGGGCTCTGTTCTAGGCCCTCTCCTATTCTCGCTATACACCAAGTCACTTGGCTCTGTCATAACCTCACATGGTCTCTCCTATCATTGCTATGACAGACGGCACACAATTAATCTTCCTTCCCCTTCTGATGACCAGGGTGGCGAATCGCATCTCTGCATGTCTGGCAGACATATCAGTGTGATGACGGATCACCACCTCAAGCTGAACTCGCAAGACGGAGCTGCTCTTCCTCCCGGGGAAGGACTGCCTGCTCCATGATCTCGCCATCACGGGGGTTGACAACTCCATTGTGTCCTCCTCCCAGAGCGCTACAACCTTGGCGGATCCTGGACAACACCCTGTCGTTTCAACCAACATCATGGCGGTGGCCCGTTCCTGTAGGTTCATGCTCTACAACATCCGCAGAGTACGCACCCTGCCTCACACAGGAAGCGGCGCAGGTCCTAATCCAGGCACTTGTCATCTCCCGTCTGGATTACTGCAACTCGCTGTTGGCTGGGCTCCCTGCCTGTGCCATTAAACCCCTACAACTCATCCAGAACGCCGCAGCCCGTCTGGTGTTCAACCTTCCCAAGTTCTCTCACGTCACCCCGCTCCTCCGCTCTCTCCACTGGCTTCCAGTTGAAGCTCGCATCCGCTACAAGACCATGGTGCTTGCCTACGGAGCTGTGAGGGGAACGGCACCGCAGTACCTCCAGGCTCTGATCAGGCCCTACACCCAAGCAAGGGCACTGCGTTCATCCACCTCTGGCCTGCTCGCCTCCCTACCATTGAGGAAGTACAGTTCCCGCTCAGCCCAGTCAAAACTGTTCGCTGCTCTGGCCCCCCAATGGTGGAACAAACTCCCTCACGACGCCAGGACAGCGGAGTCAATCACCACCTTCCGGAGACACCTGAAACCCCACCTCTTCAAGGAATACCTAGGATAGGATAAGTAATCCTTCTCACCACCCCCCTTAATGATTTAGATGCACTATTGTAAAGTGGCTGTTCCACTGGATGTCAGAAGGTGAATTCACCAATTTGTAAGTCGCTTCTGGATAAGAGCGTCTGCTAAATGACTTAAATGTAAATGTAAATGTA
>NW_027001281.1:0-7669 GCF_036934945.1 Oncorhynchus masou masou
AGATTTGCAGTGGTCTGATACTCCTTCCATTTCAATATTATCGCTTGCACAGTGCTCCTTGGGATGTTTAAAGCTTGGGAAATCTTTTTGTATCCAAATCCGGGCTTTAAACTTCTTCACAACAGTATCTCGGACCTGCCTGGTGTGTTCCTTGTTCTTCATGATGCTCTCTGCGCTTTTAACGGACCTCTGAGACTATCACAGTGCAGGTGCATTTATACGGAGACTTGATTACACACAGGTAGATTGTATTTATCATCATTAGTCATTTAGGTCAACATTGGATCATTCAGAGATCCTCACTGAACTTCTGGAGAGAGTTTGCAGCACTGAAAGTAAAGGGGCTGAATAATTTTGCACGCCCAATTTTTCAGTTTTTGATTTGTTAAAAAAGTTTGAAATATTCAATAAATGTCGTTCCACTTCATGATAGTGTCCCACTTGTTGTTGATTCTTCACAAAAAAATACAGTTTTATATCTTTATGTTTGAAGCCTGAAATGTGGCAAAAGGTCGCAAAGTTCAAGGGGGCCGAATACTTTCGCAAGGCACTGTATATGGCTCTGGGTTAGAATGGCTCTGTGTGCTGAGTGCCTTGAGTGCAGTGATGGGCAGCTTTGATGGGGACCACAAAAATCTGAACTTATAAAGAGGGTGCTGCAGTGGCTCACGAGTCTGTTTACCCACTTCCATACCCACACATGCAGTCGGAGCCGGCCCTAACCTTCTGCAGTCGGAGCCGGCCCTAACCTTCTGCAGTCGGGGGCCGGCCCTAACCTTCTGCAGTCGGAGCCGGCCCTAACCTTCTGGGGACCCTAACCTTCTACAGTCAGAGCCGGCCCTAACCTTCTGCAGTCAGAGCCGGCCCTAACCTTCTGCAGTCGGGGGCCGGCCCCTAACCTTCTGGGGACCCTAACCTTCTACAGTCAGAGCCGGCCCTAACCTTCTGCAGTCAGAGCCGGCCCTAACCTTCTGGCGACCCTAACCTTCTGCAGTCAGAGCCGGCCCTAACCTTCTGCAGTCGGAGCCGGCCCTAACCTTCTGCAGTCGGAGCTGGCCCTAACCTTCTGCAGTCGGAGCTGGCCCTAACCTTCTGCAGTCGGAGCTGGCCCTAACCTTCTGCAGTCGGAGCTGGCCCTAACCTTCTGCAGTCGGAGCTGGCCCTAACCTTCTGCAGTTGGAGCCGGCCCTAACCTTCTGCAGTCGGAGCCGGCACTAACCTTCTGGGGCCCCTAACCTTCTGCAGTCAGAGCCGGCCCTAACCTTCTGCAGTCGGAGCCGGCCCTAACCTTCTGCAGTCGGAGCCGGCACTAACCTTCTGTGGGGCCCCCTAACCTTCTGCAGTCAGAGCCGGCCCTAACCTTCTGCAGTCGGAGCCGGCCCTAACCTTCTGCTGTCGGAGCTGGCCCTAACCTTCTGCAGTCGGAGCTGGCCCTAACCTTCTGCAGTCGGAGCCGGCCCTAACCTTCTGCAGTCGGAGCCGGCACTAACCTTCTGGGGCCCCTAACCTTCTGCAGTCAGAGCCGGCCCTAACCTTCTGCAGTCGGAGCCGGCCCTAACCTTCTGCAGTCGGAGCCGGCCCTAACCTTCTGCCGTCGGAGCCGGCCCTAACCTTCTGCAGTCGGAGCCGGCCCTAACCTTCTGCAGTCGGAGCCGGCCCTAACCTTCTGCAGTCGGAGCCGGCCCTAACCTTCTGCAGTCGGAGCCGGCCCTAACCTTCTGCAGTCAGAGCCGGCCCTAACCTTCTGCAGTCGGAGCCGGCCCTAACCTTCTGCAGTCGGAGCCGGCCCCTAACCTTCTGCAGTCGGAGCCGGGCTCCTAACCTTCTGCAGTCGGAGCCGGCCCTAACCTTCTGCAGTCGGAGCCGGGCCCTAACCTTCTGCAGTCGGAGCCGGCCCTAACCTTCTGCAGTCGGAGCCGGCCCTAACCTTCTGCAGTCGGAGCCGGCCCTAACCTTCTGCAGTCGGAGCCGGCCCTAACCTTCTGCAGTCGGAGCCGGCCCTAACCTTCTGCAGTCGGAGCCGGCCCTAACCTTCTGCAGTCGGAGCCGGCCCTAACCTTCTGCAGTCGGAGCCGGCCCTAACCTTCTGCAGTCAGAGCCGGCCCTAACCTTCTGCAGTCGGAGCCGGCCCTAACCTTCTGCAGTCGGAGCCGGCCCTAAACTTCTGCAGTCGGAGCCGGCACTAACCTTCTGGGGCCCCTAACCTTCTGCAGTCAGAGCCGGCCCTAACCTTCTGCAGTCGGAGCCGGCCCTAACCTTCTGCTGTCGGAGCCGGCCCTAACCTTCTGCAGTCGGAGCCGGCCCTAACCTTCTGCAGTCGGAGCCGGCCCTAACCTTCTGCAGTCGGAGCCGGCACTAACCTTCTGGGGCCCCTAACCTTCTGCAGTCAGATCCGGCCCTAACCTTCTGCAGTCGGAGCCGGCCCTAACCTTCTGCAGTCGGAGCCGGCCCCTAACCTTCTGCAGTCGGAGCCGGGCCTAACCTTCTGCAGTCGGAGCCGGGCCTAACCTTCTGCAGTCGGAGCCGGGCCCTAACCTTCTGCAGTCGGAGCCGGCCCTAACCTTCTGCAGTCGGAGCCGGCCCTAACCTTCTGCAGTCGGAGCCGGCCCTAACCTTCTGCAGTCGGAGCCGGCCCTAACCTTCTGCAGTCGGAGCCGGCCCTAACCTTCTGCAGTCGGAGCCGGCCCTAACCTTCTGCAGTCGGAGCCGGCCCTAACCTTCTGCAGTCGGAGCCGGCCCTAACCTTCTGCAGTCGGAGCCGGCCCTAACCTTCTGCAGTCGGAGCCGGCCCTAACCTTCTGCAGTCGGAGCCGGCCCTAACCTTCTGCAGTCGGAGCCGGCCCTAACCTTCTGCAGTCGGAGCCGGCCCTAAACTTCTGCAGTCGGAGCCGGCACTAACCTTCTGGGGCCCCTAACCTTCTGCAGTCAGAGCCGGCCCTAACCTTCTGCAGTCGGAGCCGGCCCTAACCTTCTGCTGTCGGAGCTGGCCCTAACCTTCTGCAGTCGGAGCCGGCCCTAACCTTCTGCAGTCGGAGCCGGCCCTAACCTTCTGCAGTCGGAGCCGGCACTAACCTTCTGGGGCCCCTAACCTTCTGCAGTCAGATCCGGCCCTAACCTTCTGCAGTCGGAGCCGGCCCTAACCTTCTGCAGTCGGAGCCGGCCCTAACCTTCTGCAGTCGGAGCCGGCCCTAACCTTCTGCAGTCGGAGCCGGCCCTAACCTTCTGCAGTCGGAGCCGGCCCTAACCTTCTGCAGTCGGAGCCGGCCCTAACCTTCTGCAGTCGGAGCCGGCCCTAACCTTCTGCAGTCGGAGCCGGCCCTAACCTTCTGCAGTCGGAGCCGGCCCTAACCTTCTGCAGTCGGAGCCGGCCCTAACCTTCTGCAGTCGGAGCCGGCCCTAACCTTCTGCAGTCGGAGCCGGCCCTAACCTTCTGCAGTCGGAGCCGCCCGTAACCTTCTGCAGTCGGAGACGGCCCTAACCTTCTGCAGTCGGAGCCGGCCCTAACCTTCTGCAGTCGGAGCCGGCCCTAACCTTCTGCAGTCGGAGCCGGCCCTAACCTTCTGCAGTCGGAGCCGGCCCTAACCTTCTGCAGTCGGAGCCGGCCCCTAACCTCCTGCAGTCGGAGCCGGCCCTAACCTCCTGCAGTCGGAGCCTGCCCTAACCTCCTGCAGTCGGAGCCTGCCCTAACCTCCTGCAGTCGGAGCCTGCCCTAACCTCCTGCAGTCGGAGCCGGCCCTAACCTCCTGCAGTCGGAGCCGGCCCTAACCTCCTGCAGTCGGAGCCGGCCCTAACCTTCTTCCCTCTGTAGAGTTTCAGTTTCCCCTCTAGCCGAGCTAGTGGAGGCATCTGTCTCCCTTCCATGTTATAGACGTCTAGATTCACTCTGTAGTGTTTCAGTTTCCCCTCTTGCCGAGTTAGTGGAGGCATCTGTCTACGTTCCAAGTTAGACGTCTAGAATCCCTCCCTCTATATCCTCCTCCTTGTGGTTTCATCTGAACCATGTTACACCACCTTGTCAATGTGCTGTGGTTTCATCTTAACCATGTTACACCACCTTGTCAATGTGCTGTGGTTTCATCTGAACCATGTTACACCACCTTGTCAATGTGCTGTGGTTTCATCTGAACCATGTTACACCACCTTGTCAATGTGTTGTGGTTTCGAGGTTTCTTGTCAGTTGTCTTTGCACCTGAGTGAGTTTGCGGTGCCTTGGGAAAACTACAGTACAACACCTCACAACTGTGTTTTATGTCCATTTCCTCATGCAAGCAATTACTGGGAGAGTTGAACGAGGTAACTAAGCTGCTTCATATTAGCCCAGTGGATGGATTCTGTTGGCGATGATTGTAGGCGAGATCTGTTGTTTTTGATTATTATATATCTTTTTTTACCCCTTTTTCTCCCTAATTTCGTGATATCTAATTGGTAGTTACAGTCTTGTCTCATCGCTGCAACTCCCGTACGGACTTGGGCCGTGCGTCCTCCGATACACAACCCAACCAAGCCGCACTGCTTCTTGACACAGCGCGCATCCAACCCGGAAGCCAGCCGCACCAATGTGTTGGAGGAAACACCGTACACCTGGTAACCTTGGTTAGCCACAGGAGTCGCTAGTGCGCGATGAGACATGGATATCCCAGCCGGTCAAAACCCTCCCCTAACCCGGACAACGCTGGTCCAATTGTGCGCCGCCCCATGGGTCTCCCGGTCGTGGCTTTGGGGCGGTGTGGCAGCCTAGTGGTTAGGAGCGTTGGACTAGTAACCGAAAAGTTGCAAGTTCAAATCCCCGAGCTGACAAGGTACAAATCTGTCGTTCTGCCCCTGAACAGGCAGTTACCCACTGTTCCTAGGCCGTCATTGAAAACAAGAATTTGTTTCAACTGACTTGCCTAGTAAAATAAAGGTAAAAATGTTTTTTTAAAACAGAGCCTGGACTCAAACCCAGGTAATCTCTAGTGGCACAGCTTGTGACCACTGCGCCTCCGGGAGGCCCAGGCTAGAGCTGTTCTGAGTTCACCACTACAGTCTCTTCTCCTCCTCAGAAACAGCGGACGGACTACGTCCCCAAACCTATGGCCACCCCCATGCCCCCATCCCCACGCCCCATCCCCACACCCTCCCACTCCTGCCCCGCCCGTCTCCCCACCCCCTCCCCTGCCCCCCCGGCCGGAATCCCCCGCCCCCCTCCCAGCACGGTGAGCAGACAGAGCAGCAACACCTCAGCGACTCCAGGAAGCATCCCAGCCAGCGTCACCATGAGAGACCACCCAAGCCAGAGACCCCCGCCAGTCAACCGTAAGGCACACCTGTCTTCATGTTAGCTTTAGGAAAGGTTGTTTGGTGTCTGTGTACTGTACTGTCTAATGGGTGTCTGTGTACTGTCTAATGGGTGTCTGTGTACTGTACTGTCTAATGGGTGTCTGTGTACTGTCTAATGGGTGTCTGTGTACTGTCTAATGGGTGTCTGTGTACTGTACTGTCTAATGGGTGTCTGTGTACTGTACTGTCTAATGGGTGTCTGTACTGTCTAATGGGTGTCTGTGTACTGTCTAATGGGTGTCTGTGTACTGTCTAATGGGTGTCTGTGTACTGTACTGTCTAATGGGTGTCTGTGTACTGTACTGTCTAATGGGTGTCTGTGTACTGTCTAATGGGTGTCTGTGTACTGTACTGTCTAATGGGTGTCTGTGTACTGTAATGTCTAATGGGTGTCTGTGTACTGTAATGTCTAATGGGTGTCTGTGTACTGTACTGTCTAATGGGTGTCTGTGTACTGTCTAATGGGTGTCTGTGTGTACTGTCTAATGGGTGTCTGTGTACTGTACTGTCTAATGGGTGTCTGTGTACTGTACTGTCTAATGGGTGTCTGTGTACTGTCTAATGGGTGTCTGTGTACTGTACTGTCTAATGGGTGTCTGTGTACTGTCTAATGGGTGTCTGTGTACTGTACTGTCTAATGGGTGTCTGTGTAATGTCTAATGGGTGTCTGTGTACTGTCTAATGGGTGTCTGTGTACTGTCTAATGGGTGTCTGTGTACTGTCTAATGTGTCTGTGTACTGTACTGTCTAATGGGTGTCTGTGTACTGTCTAATGGGTGTCTGTGTACTGTCTAATGGGTGTCTGTGTACTGTACTGTCTAATGGGTGTCTGTGTACTGTCTAATGGGTGTCTGTGTACTGTACTGTCTAATGGGTGTCTGTGTACTGTCTAATGGGTGTCTGTGTACTGTCTTAATGGGGTGTCTGTGTACTGTACTGTCTAATGGGTGTCTGTGTACTGTACTGTCTAATGGGTGTCTGTGTACTGTACTGTCTATTGGGTGTCTGTGTGTACTGTCTAATGGTGTCTGTGTACTGTCTAATGGGTGTCTGTGTACTGTCTAATGGGTGTCTGTGTACTGTCTAATGGGTGTCTGTGTACTGTACTGTCTAATGGGTGTCTGTGTAATGTCTAATGGGTGTCTGTGTACTGTACTGTCTAATGGGTGTCTGTGTGCTGTACTGTCTAATGGGTGTCTGTGTACTGTCCAATGATTGTCTGTGTACTGTACTGTCTAATGGGTGTCTGTGTACTGTCTGACTGGTGTCTGTACTGTACTGTCTAATGGGTGTCTGTTGTATGTGCCTGTGCTACGTCTAATGGGTGTCTGTGTACTGTACTGTCTAATAGGTGTCTGTGTACTGTACTGTCTAATGGGTGTCTGTGTACTGTCTAATGGGTGTCTGTGTACTGTCTAATGGGTGTCTGTGTACTGTACTGTCTAATGGGTGTCTGTGTACTGTACTGTCTAATGGGTGTCTGTGTACTGTCTAATGGGTGTCTGTGTACTGTACTGTCTAATGGGTGTCTGTGTACTGTCTAATGGGTGTCTGTGTACGTACTGTCTAATGGGTGTCTGTGTACTGTAACTGTCTAATGGGTGTCTGTGTACTGTACTGTCTAATGGGTGTCTGTGTACTGTACTGTCTAATGGGTGTCTGTGTACTGTCTAATGGGTGTCTGTGTACTGTCTAATGGGTGTCTGTGTACTGTCTAATGGGTGTCTGTGTACTGTCTAATGGGTGTCTGTGTACTGTACTGTCTAATGGGTGTCTGTGTACTGTCTAATGGGTGTCTGTGTACTGTACTGTCTAATGGGTGTCTGTGTACTGTACTGTCTAATGGGTGTCTGTGTACTGTACTGTCTAATGGGTGTCTGTGTACTGTACTGTCTAATGGGTGTCTGTGTACTGTCTAATGGGTGTCTGTGTACTGTACTGTCTAATGGGTGTCTGTGTACTGTCTAATGGGTGTCTGTGTACTGTACTGTCTAATGGGTGTCTGTGTACTGTACTGTCTAATGGGTGTCTGTGTACTGTACTGTCTAATGGGTGTCTGTGTACTGTACTGTCTAATGGGTGTCTGTGTACTGTACTGTCTAATGGGTGTCTGTGTACTGTCTAATGGGTGTCTGTGTACTGTCTAATGGGTGTCTGTGTACTGTACTGTCTAATGGGTGTCTGATGTACTGTACTGTCTAATTGGTGTCTGTGTACTGTCTAATGGGTGTCTGTGTACTGTACTGTCTAATGGGTGTCTGTGTACTGTACTGTCTAATGGGTGTCTGTGTACTGTCTAATGGGTGTCTGTGTACTGTACTGTCTAATGGGTGTCTGTGTACTGTACTGT
>NW_027001282.1:0-7666 GCF_036934945.1 Oncorhynchus masou masou
GGGGGGGTGTTCCTCAGGCAAGGGGAGGCCGATGACAGATTTCTACATCTCAGTAGGTGGTCCAGGTGTCCTCTGACATGGGGGGGGTGTTCCTCAGGCAAGGGGAGGCCGATGACAGATTTCTACATCTCAGTAGGTGGTCCAGGTGTCCTCTGACATGGGGAGGGTGGGGTGGGGGTGGGGGGGGTGGGGGGTGTTCCTCAGGCAAGGGGAGGCCGATGACAGATTTCTACATCTCAGTAGGTGGTCCAGGTGTCCTCTGACATGGGGGGGGGGGGGTGTTCCTCAGGCAAGGGGAGGCCGATGACAGATTTCTACATCTCAGTAGGTGGTCCAGGTGTCCTCTGACATGGGGGGGGGGGGTGGGGGTGGGGGGGGGGGGTGTTCCTCAGGCAAGGGGAGGCCGATGACAGATTTCTACATCTCAGTAGGTGGTCCAGGTGTCCTCTGACATGGGGGGGTGTTCCTCAGGCAAGGGAGGCCGATGACAGATTTCTACATCTCAGTAGGTGGTCCAGGTGTCCTCTGACATGGGGGGGGTGTTCCTCAGGCAAGGGGAGGCCGATGACAGATTTCTACATCTCAGTAGGTGGTCCAGGTGTCCTCTGACATGGGGGGGGGTGTTCCTCAGGCAAGGGAGGCCGATGACAGATTTCTACATCTCAGTAGGTGGTCCAGGTGTCCTCTGACATGGGGGGGGTGTTCCTCAGGCAAGGGGAGGCCGATGACAGATTTCTACATCTCAGTAGGTGGTCCAGGTGTCCTCTGACATGGGGGGGGTGTTCCTCAGGCAAGGGGAGGCCGATGACAGATTTCTACATCTCAGTAGGTGGTCCAGGTGTCCTCTGACATGGGGGGGGGTGTTCCTCAGGCAAGGGGAGGCCGATGACAGATTTCTACATCTCAGTAGGTGGTCCAGGTGTCCTCTGACATGGGGGGGGGTGTTCCTCAGGCAAGGGGAGGCCGATGACAGATTTCTACATCTCAGTAGGTGGTCCAGGTGTCCTCTGACATGGGGGGTGTTGGGGTGTTCCTCAGGCAAGGGGAGGGCGATGACAGATTTCTACATCTCAGTAGGTGGTCCAGGTGTCCTCTGACATGGGGGGGGTGTTCCTCAGGCAAGGGAGGCCGATGACAGATTTCTACATCTCAGTAGGTGGTCCAGGTGTCCTCTGACATGGGGGGGTGTTCCTCAGGCAAGGGAGGCCGATGACAGATTTCATCATCAGACCAACACCACGAAGTTTGCAATTGTGTCTATTTTCCTCAAAAATGTATTTTTTTACACTTAAAGTATAAAAATCCACCCAAAACAACTCATTCCTTTAAATTACAGCGTTAAATAACACGAATATGTGAGAACGATATTTTTCGTGAACAAATGATTCATTTGCAAATCAAACTTTGTCACATTCGCCGAATACAACAAGTGTAGACCTTACCGTGAAATGCTTACTTACAAGCCCAACAGTGCAGTTCAAGAAGACATTAAGAAAATATTTACAGCCAGCTCCTGTCCTCCTCTGGGTACACTGACCTCAATACAAAACCTAGGAGGCTCAGGTTTATCATGCCCTTCCAAAGACTTATACTACCTGTCAAAAGATTGGACACACCTACTCATTCAAGGGTTTTTCTTTATTTTTTTAAACTATTTTATACATTGTAAAATAATAGTGAAGACATCAACTATGAAATAACACATGTCAGTAAACAAAAAATAGTTAAACAAATCAAAATATATTTTATATTTGAGATTCTTCGAAAAAAATGTTTTATTTATTTATCCAGACAAGTCAGTTAAGAACAAATTCTTATTTACATTGACGGCCAAGGAACAGTGGGATAACTACCTTGTTCGGGGGCAGAATGACAGATTGTTTCCTTGTCAGCCCAGGGATTCGATCTAGCAACCTTTTGGTTACTAGCCCAAAGCTCTAACCACTAGGCTACCCTGCCGCCCCAAATAGTCACCCTTTGCCTGGATGACAGCTTTGTAGACTCTTGGCATTTTCTCAACCAGCTTCATGAGGTAGTCACCCGGAATGCATTTCGATTAACCGATGTGCCTTCTTAAATGTTATTTGTGGAATGTATTTCCTTCTTAATGCGTTTGAGCCAATCAGCTGCGTTGTAACACAACGTATACAGAAGATAACCCTATTTGGTAAAAGACCAAGTCCACATTATGTCAAGAACAGCCCAAATAAGCAAAGATAAATGACAGTCCATCATTACTTTAAGACGTGAAGGTCAGTCAATACGGAAAATGTCAAGAACTTTGAACGTTTCTTAAAGTGCCGTCGCAAAAATCATCGCCATGACGAAACTGGCTCTCATGAGGACCGCCACAGGAACGGAAGACCCAGAGGATAAGTTCATTAGAGTTACCAGCCTCAGAAATTGCAGCCCCCAAATAAATGCTTCACAGAGTTCAAGTAACAGACACATCTCAACATCAACTGTTCAGAAGAGACTGCGTGAATCATGCCTTCATGGTCAAATTGCTGCAAAGAAGCCACTACTAAAGGACACCAATAAGAAGAAGATACTTGTTTGGGCCAAGAAACACGAGCAATGGACATGAGACCGGTGGAAATGTGTCCTTTGGTCTGGAGTTCAAATTGCAGATTTTTGGGTCCCACCTGCCGTGTCTCTGTGAGACGTCAATTATCACCAGGCAGCATCTCTTTCTTTCTTTTCACTCTACCATGTCTATGAAATCCATAGCAAGGTGGACAAAAGTTCCTCTTGGAGTGGAGAACTTCCCTGGTTGCAGTGGAGTTCCCAGTGGAGTTCCCAGTGGAGTTCCCAGGGAGTTCTCAGTGGAGTTCCCAGGGGAGTTCTCAGTGGAGTTCACAGTGGAGTTCCCAGTGGAGTTCTCAGTGGAGTTCCCAGTGGAGTTCACAGTGGAGTTCCCAGTAGAGTTCCCAGGGGAGTTCCCAGTGGAGTTCTCAGTGGAGTTCTCAGTGGAGTTCTCAGTGGAGTTCTCCAGTGGAGTTCTCAGTGGAGTTCCCAGTGGAGTTTCCAGTGGAGTTCTCAGTGGAGTTCCCAGTGGAGTTCTCAGTGGAGTTCCCAGTGGAGTTCCCAGTGGAGTTCTCAGTGGAGTTCTCCAGTGGAGTTCCCAGGGGAGTTCCCAGTGGAGTTTCCAGTGGAATTCTCAGTGGAGTTCCGTTGTCTATGTTAAATAACAAACATGTTGCTCAACAGTAATTTAACTGCTTTATGTTCTGAGTCAAATTTGGGCACAACCGTTGGGCCGAAACGTTCTCCACTCACTCCATGAGCCAATCGGCAAGCAGTAGAGACTATGGTTGATGGTAAACAGGGCATGTCAGACAAAAGATGTAGCCATAAGCCAGACATAGGGCAGAGAGCACACCCTCTCTCCCTCCACACCTGGTGACTGAGAACATCAGCCTGCTGCTGTTTCTCAAGAATAAAAATAGAATGCATGTGTGTGACAACGGGAAGCATCCAATTTGGCCGCCTCATCAGCAATGCTGTTACCAATTCTAGCATAATCACTCCTACTCTTGTGTGCCTCAACCTTAATAATAGCCAATTTGTTAGGTTTTTGCATTGCTTCAATCAACTGTTCAACATATGTCCTATTCTTAATAGGTGTTCCTGTGGTGCAAGTAAACCCTGTTGCTCTCCAAACCCCACACCGTGACAAACAAACCCCAATAGCGTATGATGAGTCAGCGTAGACAGTAAGGGCCTTCCCTTCCCCCAATTCACAAGCTGTTTTCAGAGCTAATAATTCTGCCTGCTGCGCTGATAAATGTTCCGGTAGGGGGCCGTATAACCTCAATATCACCTTCCACGTCTACTACAGCAAATCATTTACCTGTACTTTGATCTATATAAACCAGCAACGAACTGCACCATGTCAGAGTCAACCAGAGGTTCATTAAACAAGTCTTTGTCCGGTTCACATTCCTGGGCTGTCCTGATGCCCCTGTTATCGTAACGGATGGAAGCCCCAACAACTTGTCCAGGTTTGACGAAACAGGAACTCCAGTGTCTATTAGAAATGGTTCATGTCCATTAACATTCAGAGTAACCATCAGCTCTTCTCTTCCATCATTGAATTCGTACTGGAGACACTGGAGCTTCCTCTGCTGGACCAACGTTTCCTCGGTCCCTGTTGTACCCTCTTCCTCTGCCCCTGTTGTAACCTCTTCCTCTGTCCCCATTGTAACCTCTTCCTCTGTCCTGTGTACCTCTTCCTCTGTCCCTGTTGTACCCTCTTCCTCTGTCCCTGTTGTAACCTCTTCCTCTTCCTCTGTCCCTGTTGTATACCTCTTCCTCTGTCCCTGTTGTAACCTCTTCCTCTGCCCCTGTTGTAACCTCTTCCTCTGTCCCTGTTGTAACTCTCTTCCTCTGTCCCTGTTGTAACCTCTTCCTCTGTCCCTGTTGTAACCTCTTCCCTCTGTCCCTGTTGTATCCTCTTCCTCTGTCCCTGTTGTAATCCTCTTCCTCTGTCCCTGTTGTAACCTCTCTTCCTCTGTCCCTGTTGTAACCTCTTCCTCTGTCCCTGTTGTAACCTCTTCCTCTGTCCCTGTTGTAACCTCTTCCTCTGTCACCTGTTGTAACCTCTTCCTCTGTCCCTGTTGTAACCTCTTCCTCTGTCCCTGTTGTAACCTCTTCCTCTGTCCCTGTTGTAACCTCTTCCTCTGTCCCTGTTGTATCCTCTTCCTCTGTCCCTGTTGTAACCTCTTCCTCTGTCCCTGTTGTAACCTCTTCTCTCTCGTCCCTGTTGTATCCTCTTCCTCTGTCCCTGTTGTAACCTCTTCCTCTTCCTCTGTCCCTGTTGTAACCTCTTCCTCTGTCCCTGTTGTAACCTCTTCCTCTGTCCCTGTTGTAACCTCTTCCTCTGTCCCTGTTGTAACCTCTTCCCTCTGTCCCTGTTGTAACCTCTTCCTCTGTCCCTGTTGTAACCTCTTCCTCTGTCCCTGTTGTAACCTCTTCCTCTGTCCCTGTTGTAACCTCTTCCTCTGTCCCTGTTGTAACCTCTTCCTCTGTCCCTGTTGTAACCTCTTCCTCTGTCCCTGTTGTAACCTCTTCCCTCTGTCCCTGTTGTAACCTCTTCCTCTTCCTCTGTCCCTGTTGTAACCTCTTCCTCTGTCCCTGTTGTAACCTCTTCCTCTTCCTCTGTCCCTGTTGTAACCTCTTCCTCTGTCCCTGTTGTAACCTCTTCCTCTGTCCCTGTTGTAACCTCTTCCTCTTCCTCTGTCCCTGTTGTAACCTCTTCCTCTTCCTCTGTCCCTGTTGTATACCTTCTCTCCTCTGTCCCTGTTGTAACCTCTTCCTCTGTCCCTGTTGTAACCTCTTCCTCTTCCTCTGTCCCTGTTGTAACCTCTTCCTCTGTCCCTGTTGTAACCTCTCTTCCTCTGTCCCTGTTGTAACCTCTTCCTCTGTCCCTGTTGTAACCTCTTCCCTCTGTCCCTGTTGTAACCTCTTCCTCTGTCCCTGTTGTAACCTCTTCCTGCTGTCCCTGTGTGTAACCTCTTCCTCTTCCTCTGTCCCTGTTGTAACCTCTTCCTCTTCCTCTGCCCCTGTTGTATCCTCTTCCCTCTTCCTCTGTCCCCTGTTGTAACCTCTTCCTCTGTCCCTGTTGTAACCTCTTCCTCTTCCTCTGTCCCTGTTGTAACCTCTTCCTCTGTCCCTGTTGTAACCTCTTCCCTCTGTCCCTGTTGTAACCTCTTCCTCTGTCCCTGTTGTAACTCTCTTCCTCTGCCCCTGTTGTAACCTCTTCCTCTGTCCCTGTTGTAACCTCTTCCTCTTCCTCTGTCCCTGTTGTAACCTCTTCCTCTTCCATTTCCCCCCACACTGCAAACTCACATGCCCCAACTGCCCACAGGTCCAGCATTGAGTGTTGTTCCATTCATAAAGGGCTCTGGCGGGCCCACCTCCTCTTCCAGTCCATGGTTGTGGTCACCATAATGTTGAGTGGTGAAAAGCACATACCCTACAGGCACCAGGTTCACAGGTGTGACTGATGTGACTGTGGGGGAGTGGCAGACTGTGGTTGTGGTGCTCTAGTGTCACGGTAGCCTTGTTCATGACGATCTGTCCTTCTATTGTTCTCTCCAGCTTTAGTGTCACGGTAGCCTTGTTCATGACGATCTGTCCTTCTATTGTTCTCTCCAGCTTCACGGTGGCCTTGTTCATGGCTTGATCTGTCCCTCTACTGTGTTCTCTCCAGCTTTAGTGTCACGGTAGCCTTGTTCATGGCGATCTGTCCTTCTATTGTTCTCTCCAGCTCTAGTGTCACGGTAGCCTTGTTCATGACGATCTGTCCTTCTATTGTTCTCTCCAGCTTCACGGTAGCCTTGTTCATGACGATCTGTCCTTCTATTGTTCTCTCCAGCTTTAGTGTCACGGTAGCCTTGTTCATGTACGATCTGTCCTTCTATTGTTCTCTCCAGCTCTAGTGTCACGGTAGCCTTGTTCATGACGATCTGTCCTTCTATTGTTCTCTCCAGCTTTAGTGTCACGGTAGCCTTGTTCATGAGCGATCTGTCCTTCTATTGTTCTCTCCAGCTTTAGTGTCACGGTAGCCTTGTTCATGACGATCTGTCCTTCTATTGTTCTCTCCAGCTTTAGTGTCACGGTAGCCTTGTTCATGACGATCTGTCCTTCTATTGTTCTCTCCAGCTTCACGGTAGCCTTGTTCATGACGATCTGTCCTTCTATTGTTCTCTCCAGCTTTAGTGTCACGGTAGCCTTGTTCATGACGATCTGTCCTTCCAGCATCATCACCTGATTTCAGGGTACTTTCAATTCTTTTGTCCATTTGTCTTGTCTGAATTATCTCCTTGACTAAATTCAACCTCGTCTTGTTGAATGAACCATCCAGTGGATATCTGTTTTCTCCTGCCGTCTCCATCCAGACATGCCATTTCTTAAAAAGTTTATGTAAATTTCACAGATTTAAACATCTTTTGCATATATTCAACAGGCGTGACAGGCTTCCTGCAACTATCTCCTCATTTCTGGTTGGACTGTGCCTTGGTGCTCCGGCTTTTTATGTAGATAGTCTGCGTGTAATGTGTTGTACAATTTATTTCAGGTTATCCTAAAGTGGGTGTAATATTGTGTGAAAATGCCATATAAATGATTCTCTATCTCCTTTCAGTGTGTGTTAAACAACAGTGGGTGATACTGTAATCCTAATTCCACCTCACTTAATCCAGGCTTCACACACGGGCCTCACAGAGACAACCTGTTACTGTAAGTTAATTCATGCCAATGTGCTTCCATTGATTGAAAACCCTTCATCCATTTTATGAGAATTTGTAAGATTCTTGTTTGCATAAAATAGACGGAGACCAGTCATTTCAGTAATAGGTAACAGAATTTATTCTCGAGGCGCCTTGCCACTTCACCACTAGCAACAGTTTATATACAATAACATGGCGTCATTTCATTGCTTAACAGAATCCTCTCCTCTACGACCGGGACAAAGTGGGAGGTGAACAGTTCATTCTAACTTACTAACACACTCACAGGTCACGCAACATAACTGAATTAACTTTGAACCCCAACATTATCGATCACCACTTAGCTGACAGTTCTAATTAACAGAAAAGACAGTGAGTGACTTCCTAGGTTTTCTAAACACCCCAGAGCTCAGTTCCATAGGTTCAACCATAGG
>NW_027001283.1:0-7665 GCF_036934945.1 Oncorhynchus masou masou
TGGCCTTTCAGGAACAACAAAGAGAAACGAGTGGAGTAAGGAGATGGACAGAGGCCTTTCGGAAGAACAAAGAGAAACGAGTGGAGTAAGGAGATGGACAGTGGCCTTTCTGAAGAACAAAGAGAAACGAGTGGAGTAAGGAGGGGGACAGAGGCCTTTCAGAACAACAAAGAGAAACGATTGGAGTAAGGAGTTGGACAGAGGCCTTTCAGAAGAACAAAGAGAAACAAGTGGAGTAAGGAGTTGGACAGAGGCCTTTCAGAAGAACAAAGAGAAACGAGTGGATTAAGGAGTTGGACAGTGGCCTTTCAGAACAACCAAAGAGAAAACGAGTGGAGTAAGGAGTTGGACAGTGGCCTTTCAGAACAACAAAGAGAAAAAGAGTCATATTAGCAGCTGTAGCCTTTCCTCTAAAAGCATGAGTGTCGTTAAATCAATAATTCATTTACTTTAACGAGATAAGTCAGTGGGAAACCAATTGCACCGCGCGCCCATTTTAGCTCAGCCATCTGCAGTTACAGCCTGCTGCCGAGCTTAATGCAAAATAGCTCACTGCTATTGCACAGCAGCTGCAGGACACCAAATGAATGGCAGGCAGTAGTAGATAGGGAAGCTGTGTTGAACATTATGACTGTCTGACGCGGATCTATCCTTCCACTGGAGAATGAGAGGGAGGGAGGGACGGCGGGGAGGGATGGCGTAGAGGGAGGGAGGGACGGCGGGAGGGAGGGATGGCGGAGGGGAGGGATGGCGATAGGGGAGGGAGGGACAGCGGGAGGGAGGGATGGCGGGAGGGAGGGATGTGCGGGAGGGAGGGACGGCGGGGAGGGAGGGGATGGCGCGAGGGAGTGGACGGCGGGAGGGGAGGGAGGAACGGCGGGAGGGAGGGATGGATGGCGCGAGGAGGGGAGGGATGGCGGGAGGGAGGGACGGCAGGAGGGGAGAGAGGGGATGGCGCAGGGGGAGGGAGGGATGGTGGGAGGGAGGGACGGCAGGGGAGGGGAGGGGAAGGATGGCGCGAGGGAGGGATGGCGGGAGGGAGGGACGGCAGGAGGGGAGGGAGGGATGGCGCGAGGGAGGGGTGGGGCTGGCGCGAGGGAGGGTGGGGATGGCGCGAGGGAGGGAGGGATGACGGGAGGGAGGGAGGGATGGTGGGAGGGAGGGAGGGATGGTGGGAGGGAGGGAGGGATGACGGGAGGGAGGGAGGGACGGCAGGAGGGAGGGATGGCGCGAGGGAGGGTGGGGATGGTGCGAGGGAGGGAGGGAAGGTGGGAGGGAGGGAGGGATGGTGGGAGGAAGGAGGGAGGGAGGGACGGCAGGAAGGAGGGAGGGGATGGCGAAGGGAGCGAGGGATGATGGGATGGAGGGAGGGACAGCAGGAGGGTTGGGGAGAGAGAAAACAGAGAATCATGATTATTACGACTGTCTGACACAGATCTATCATCCCACTGAGAATGAGGGAGGGAGGGAGGGAGGGAGTTGAAAGGAAAGGAAATAGAGAAAATAGCATCATGACTATTATGCCTGTCTGACGAAGGCTTTACCGTTTCTCTCTGTGGCGCCTCTGGCTCTTGTGCTTGGCAACAACAGCCTCAACAATGTTTCCTTTATATTAGAGCCTCAAATTCAAATCTGACCTTGAAGCCATGTTCCCATTGCTTTAAAAAAATATATTCCCTTTTTATCAGGAACTGATTTAGACCTGAGATAGCAGGTGGGTTCAATTAATTATCAGGTAGAACAGAAAACCAGCAGTACTCCAAACCTCGTAAAGTAAGATTTGAATATTACGGCCTTCGGGTATGTTAGTAATTTAGCATCTTATTAAACTCTAATCTAAAGGTTGTTTTCCATATGAGTTGCGTAGAGAATGTTAACAACAATAGCAAATAGAAATAAACTACCTCACATTATAGAGTATCCCTATAGTTTTCTTGATTTTACCTCACATTATAGAGTATCCCTATAGTTTTCCATTTTACCTCACATTATAGAGTATCCCAATAGTTTTCCATTTTACCTCACATTATAGAGTATACCTATAGTTTTCTGATTTTACCTCACATTATAGAGCATCTCTATAGTTTTCTGATTTTACCTCACATTATAGAGAATCCCTATAGTTTTCTGATTTTACCTCACATTATAGAGTATCCCTATAGTTTTCTGATTTTACTCTCACATTATAGAGTATCTCTATAGTTGTCTGATTTTACCTCACATTATAGAGAATCCCTATAGTTTTCTGATTTTACCTCACATTATAGAGTATCCCTATAGTTTTCTGATTGAGTAAAAAGTTTCAGCCTAAAGAACCAGGTTTTACATCCAACCTTTTTATGCCAGTAAAGTACATGTCAGATAAATAATAAATGTCATGGCAGGCCTCATAGAAACAGAAAATGCGTTGTGAAACTTTCCAAATGTAGACCAATGAAAATACGCAGGTTCAAGTTTGGATCTTTTTGTGTTGTAAAATGTATTATGTACGAAAATCGGTGGAAATGTTTTTTGTGAAAATATTTGATATAATAACCATCGTATCACGCAATGATGACATGTTGTGTGGTTTTCCTACTAGGACTCGTTGGGAAGATGAGCTTCACAGGGAGGTGAAAGTACGAGGTGATGAGCTTCACAGGGAGGTGAAAGTACGAGGTGATGAGCTTCACAGGGAGGTGAAAGTACGAGGTGATGAGCTTCACAGGGAGGTGAAAGTACGAGGTGATGAGCTTCACAGGAGATGAAAGTACGAGGTGATGAGCTTCACAGGGTGGTGAAAGTACGAGGCATATTTGATACCTTGCCAACAGATATCCAGGGTCTTCTTCTGGTGACATGATGATCGATGCTTTGCTGCCGTTTGACAAATTAAAATAATCGTTCTATTTCGTCCATAATAAACTCATTGTGTAGGCTGTACCCGAACTGTATCTGCCAACTGTTGGCTAGAGCGAAAGTACCAAGAACGGAGGGCACACTCGCATAATGCCATTTTTATTAGGGAGAAACCATTGGTGGAGTTGAAGCTGTGACGGAAAGCCATTTAACTTGTAGTTTTTATTCGGTATGTGGGAATTTAACCACAAAAGGTATTTTATGTGCACTACAATATCACACATTTTATCCCCAACAAGTCAATTTGATGGAAACATCTATGGTGGGAAAATGCACATATTGTTTTCTTGGGGATTTTGTTTTTTTCTCAGAGGAAACTGTGGCCAATTGGATGGAAACCTGGCTACAGAGCAGAACTTTGTCAGGACAAACCTCCACTGTGTGATGTTATCTCCTGTGTGATGTTGTCTCCTGTGTGATGTTATCTCCCTGTGTGATGTTATCTCCCTGTGTGATGTTGTCTCTTCTGTGATGTTATCTCCTGTGTGATGTTATCTCCCTGTGTGATGTTATCTCCTGTGTGATGTTATCTCCCTGTGTGATGTTATCTCCTGTGATGTTGTCTCTCTCTGTGATGTTATCTCCTCTGTGATGTTGTCTCCCTGTGTGATGTTGTCTCCCTCTGTGATGTTGTCTCCTGTGTGATGTTTGTCTCCCTGTGTGATGTTGTCTCCCTGTGTGATGTTGTCTCCCTGTGTGATGTTGTCTCCCTCTGTGATGTTGTCTCCCTGTGTGATGTTGTCTCCCTGTGTGATGTTGTCTGTGTGATGTTGTCTCTCTGTGTGATGTTGTCTCCCTGTGTGATGTTATCTCCCTGTGTGATGTTGTCTCCCAGTGTGATGTTGTCTCTCTGTGATGTTGTCTCTCTGTGATGTTGTCTCTCTCTGTGATGTTGTCTCCCTGTGTGATGTTGTCTCCCTGTGTGATGTTGTCTCTCTCTGTGATGTTGTCTCCCTGTGATGTTGTCTCCCTGTGTGATGTTATCTCCCTGTGTGATGTTGTCTCCCTGTGTGATGTTGTCTCCCTGTGTGATGTTGTCTCTTCTGTGATGTTGTCTCCCTGTGTGATGTTGTCTCCCTGTGTGATGTTGTCTCCCTGTGTGATGTTGTCTCCCTGTGTGATGTTGTCTCTCTCTGTGATGTTGTCTCCTGTGTGATGTTGTCTCCCTGGGTGTGATGTTGTCTCCCTCTGTGATGTTATCTCCCTGTGTGATGTTGTCTCCCTGTGTGATGTTGTCTCTCTCTGTGATGTTGTCTCCCTGTGTGATGTTGTCTCCCTGTGTGATGTTGTCTCCCTGTGTGATGTTATCTCCCTGTGTGATGTTGTCTCCCTGTGTGATGTTGTCTCTCTCTGTGATGTTGTCTCCCTGTGTGATGTTGTCTCCCTGTGTGATGTTGTCTCTCTGTGATGTTGTCTCCCTATGTGATGTTGTCTCCTGTGTGTGATGTTGTCTCCCGTGTGATGTTGTCTCCCGTGAAATGTTATCTCCCCGTTGTCTCCCTGTGTGATGTCATCTCCCTGTGTGATGTTATCTCCCTGTGTGATGTGAAATGTTATCTCCCCAGTGATGTGTCTCCTATTTGTCTCCTGTGTGATGTTGTCTCCCTGTGTGATGTTGTCTCCTGTGTGATGTTGTCTCCCTGTGTGATGTTATCTCCCGTGTGATGTTGTCTCCCTGTGTGATGTTGTCTCCCTGCGTGATGTTGTCTCCCTGTGTGATGTTGTCTCGCCTGCCTGTCTGGTGATGTTGTGATGCAACAGCTAATGGGGATCCTAATAAAATAAATGAATAAATAAGTCAAATGGAGCCATTGACACCAGGAAGATCTATGAACCCTTTCATCTCTACAGAGACCAATCAACTCACACATCTCCAGCTCGATATCGAGAAATAAAAGGTCATTTTGAAACCCAGCAGACACTTGGGATACTTTTACGTTCTTCTATCAAGAGAATTAGAGCAATGTTTGTGCAATTAGACAGTATAGGCATGCGGTGCCGTGTATGCTGAAAACAACTTCATGTTGAAGGAGGGCTTGTTCTGTGCTGAATGAAAAGTTATGGTGTCACAGCTACAGTGTATTTAAATAGATGATTTATCTGAACAATATCTTGTCTCAGGGTCAGGGCAGGGTGACAGCCTCACAGGCCCCTGTTCAACCTGAACAAGTTAGGAACACCCGGGTCATGGCAGATGACAGCCTCACAGACTGTTAAAACCAGTTAGGGAACACCCCGGGTCAGGGCAGATGACAGCATCACAGACTGCTTTGTCTTCTACCCTGCTCAACCTACTAACCCACCAAAAACATCCTCCATCAAACTGAGAGAGAGAGAGAGAGGAGAGAGAGAGAGAGGGAGAGAGAGAGGGAGAGAGAGAGAGAGAGAGAGAGAGGAGAGAGAGAGAGAGAGAGAGGGAAAGAGGGATAGAGGGAAAGAGGGAGGGAGAGAGCGAGAGAGTGAGAGAGACAGGGGGAACGAGTGGATACATGATATCTTGCCCGAACAAGAGACACTGAGTGAGGGATGAGAGGAGATGGATTGATAAAAGAGGGCGGTGTCTGTCGCGGAGTGAGTGATGAGAGTGGAGGAGAGGAGAGAGGGTGGTGTCTGTCGCGGGAGTGAGTGATGAGAGTGGAGGAGAGGAGAGGAGAGGAGAGAGGGAGAGAGGAGAGAGGAGAGGGAGAGGAGAGGGAGAGAGGGAGAGGAAGGAGAGGAGAGAGAGGGAGGAGAGGAGAGAGGGAGAGGAGAGGAGAGAGGGAGAGGAGAGAGAGAGGAGAGGAGAGAGGGAGAGGAGAGGAGAGGAGAGGAGAGGAGAGAGGAGAGGAGAGAGGGAGAGGAGAGAGGGAGAGGAGAGAGAGGGGAGAGGAGAGGGAGAGGAGAGGAGAGGAGAGAGGGAGAGAGAGAGGAGAGGAGAGAGAGGGAGAGGAGAGGAGAGGAGAGGAGAGAGGAGAGGAGAGGGAGAGGGAGAGGGGAGGTGAGATGAGAGGAGAGGAGAGAGGGAGGAGAGAGGAGAGGGAGAGGAGAGAGAGAGAGAGAGAGAGAGAGGGAGAGGAGAGAGGAGAGAGAGGAGGGAGAGGAGAGGGAGAGGAGAGGAGAGAGGAGAGAGGGAGAGGAGAGAGGGGAGAGGAGAGGAGAGGAGAGGGGAGGAGAGGAGAGAGGAGAGGAGAGGAGAGAGGGAGGGTATGTGTGATTGTATGTGCAGGATATCATTTCCATTGTTTGCGTGTATTTTATGTCTTCATTTGTACAGTGTGTGTGTGTGTGTGTGTGTGTGTGTGTGTGTGTGTGTGTGTGTGTGCGTGCGTGCGTGTGCGTGTGCGTGTGCGTGTGTGTGTGTGTGTATACTCTTACCTCCGGCTCAAATCAAATCAAATCACATTTGTCACATGTTTGGATTACAAACAGGACCTTAGTGTGAAATGCTTAGTTACATACCCTTAACCAACAATACAGTTCAATAAATAGATTTAAGAAAATATTTACGAAATAAACTAAAGTAATAAATAAAATACCACTAAACAATCTAACGTTCATAACCCTTCTCACCTCCCCTTCTCCTGCCTCTTTCACCACTATCAACCGTCTCCCACACCATCACCCCTCTCCTGCCCCTATCACCCCTCTCCTGCCTCTATCAACCGTCTCCCACCCCATCACCCCTCTCCTGCCCCTATCACCCCTCTCCTGCCTCTATCAACCGTCTCCCACCCCATCACCCCTCTCCTGCCTCTATCAACCGTCTCCCACCCCATCACCCTCTCCTGCCCCTATCACCCCTCTCCTGCCTCTATCAACCGTCTCCCACCCCATCACCCCTCTCCTGCCACTATCAACTGTCTCCCACCCCATCACCCTCTCCTGCCACTATCAACCGTCTCCCACCCCATCACCCCTCTCCTGCCACTATCAACCGTCTCCCACCCCATCACCCCTCTCCTGCCTCTATCAACTGTCTCCCCACCCCATCACCCCTCTCCTGCCCCCATCACCCCTCTCCTGCCTCCTGTACTCCCTGTTTACTTATAACTGCAATGCCAGGCACGACCAACACCATCATTAAGTTTGCAGATGACACAACAGTGATCACCAACAACGATGAGACAGCCTATAGGGGAGGAGTAGTCAGAGGACCTGACCGTGGTGGGTGCAAGGACAACAACCTCTCCTCAACGTGATCAAGACAAATGAAATGATTGTGGACTACAGGGAAAAAGAGGTCGAGCACGCCCCATTCTCATCGACGGGGCTGTAGTGGAGCAGGTTGAGATCTTCATGTCCTGGCGTCCACATCACCAGCAAAACTAACATGGTCCAAACACACCTAGACAATCATGAAGAGGGTACAACAGAACCTATTCCCTCTCAGGAGACTGAAAAGATTTGGTGTCCTTGATCTTGGGTTCCTGCACAGCTTCACCACTAAGAGAGCATCCTGATGGAAGGCATCACTGGCCAGTATGGTAACTGCTCAGTCTCAGTAGTGTGGGACCAGCCCAGTACATCACTGGGGCCAAGCTTCCATCCAGGACCTCTATACCAGGCGGTGTCAGAGGAAGCCCCTAAAGACTGTGAAAGACTCCAGCCACCCTGGAGCAAAGTTTTGGTCCAGATGCTTCTGAACAGCTTCTGCCCTCAAGTCATACGATTCCTGAACATCTAATCAAATGGTCACTTTAATAACTTTAATAACTCTACCTAGATGTACATATTACCTCAATTACCTTGACACCGGTGCCCCAGCACATCGACTCTATACCGGTACCC
>NW_027001284.1:0-7665 GCF_036934945.1 Oncorhynchus masou masou
GCCAAAATCAACGGTTGTTTTAGTAAATTTGTCTAAATTACATACTTTTGCAATAAATTCAACGTATTTTTTTTTCATAATTTCACACGTAAACAAACAAACAACCATATATTACTGGTGAAATCCAGTATTTTAACATTATAGAGACTTGCTTATCCAAATAAGATTTTTGCAAAACAACCTTGTTTTTGTTATGTTATGTTATGCACAAAATAGTTTGATGGATTCTGCCCTTCTATGTCCTGAGAAGTGAGTGCTGCTCCTGCAAACACCACAGCTCAGCGTTCAACACAATAGTGCCCTCAAAGCTCATCACTAAGCTAAGGACCCTGGGACTAAACACCTCCCTCTGCAACTGGATCCTGGACTTCCTGACGGGCCGCCCCCAGGTGATAAGGGTAGGTAACAACACATCTGCCAAGCTGATTCTCAACACGGGGGCCCATCAGGGATGTGTGCTCAGTCCTCTCCTGTACTCCCGGTTCACTCTTGACTGCACGGCCAGGCACGACTCCAACACCATCATTAAGTTTACTGATAACACAACAGTGGTAGGCCTGATCACCGACAATGATGAGACCGCCTGTAGGGAGGAGGTCAGAGACCTGGCCGTGTGGTGCCAGGCCAACAACCTGTCCCTCAACGTGATCTGGACAAAGGAGATGATTGTGAACTACAGGAAAAGGAGGACTGAGCGTGCCCCCATTCTCATCGACGGGGCTGTAGTGGAGCAGGTTGAGAGCTTCAAGTTCCTTGTCGTCCACATCACCAACAAACTAACATGTTCCAAGCACACCATGACAGTCATGAAGAGGGCATGACAAAAACCTATTCCCCCTCAGAAGACTGAAAAGATTTGGCATGGGTCCTCAGATCCTCAAAAGGTTCTACAGCTGCACCATCGAGAACATCCTGACCTGTTGCATCACTGCCTGGTATGGCAACTGCTCGGCCTCCGACCGCAAGGCACTACAGAGGGTAGTACGTACAGTACATCACTGGGGCTAAGCTTCCTGGCATCCAGGACCTCTATACCAGGTGGTGTCAGAGGAAGGCCCTAAAAATTGTCAACGACTCCAGCCACCCTAGTCATAGACGGTTCTCTCTGCTACCGCCCGGCAAGCGGTACCGGAGCGCCAAGTCTTGGTCCAAAAGGCATCTTAACAGCTTCTACCCCCAAGCCATAAGACTCCTGAACAGCTAATCCAAGGGCTACCTAGACCCCTCTTTTACGCTACTGCTACTGTTTATTATCTATGCATTGCCACTTCAATTCCACCTACATGTACATATTAACTCAATTACCTCGACTAACCGGTGCCCCCGCCCATTGACTCTGCACCGGTACCCCTGTATATAGCCTCGATATTTTATTTTACTGCTGACGTTGAATTATTTTTTACTTTTATTTTCTATTTTTTTACTTAACACTTATTTTTCTTAAAACTTCTTAAAGCATTGTTGGTTAAGGGCTTGTAAGTAAGCATTCCACTCTAAGGTCTATACCTGTTGTATTCGGCGCATGTGACAAATACAATTTGATTTGATTTGTACTGTGTTGCATCTCTGAAAAGTACTTCTGTATGGATGACTACTTTGAATTGCATCAGCCATCTGTGTAAAGTACAGTACTAGACGTGTTCTACAAAGATACAGAGATACCAGGTGTTATGCATGTCTCATGTACAGTATGTTTCATGACTGAAATATACTGGATTACTAGAAGTATTCTACAGTATGGGCAACACTGGCGAGTACACAGGTACGTAATCTACCTTTTTGACAGTTTATTTTTTAGGTAGAATAGGAGGATTTTATCTGTTGTTATTTAGTGTAAATTAATTTACTGCATGAGTCACACGGTGTCTTAACATACATGTTAACAGAGGCACGTTTAGTCTTTGCTGTTCTTTCCTCTCCTCCATTTCCTTCCTTCCTTCCTCTTATCTATTTTTCTCTTCCTCTTCTATCCATTATAATGGCCAACTGTAATTGTAGCATAGAAAGACTAGAAACTAACGGGGAATGACATATGACACATGTACTGTATGTTAACAGAGTGTTGAATAACAATAGACATGTATGTAAACCGCATGTTGTTGCCTTTATTACCTGGGTGATGAAGCTATTAAATGTTACTATAAAAGATGAGATTGTGGTGGCGTAATGGTCATGCTTTCTAACTCGTTTTGAAGTGCACGGTTACCATGCAACAAACTCTAACCCACAACATACATAACAAACACACACTACTTGTCTTTCTATGGAGAGAAAAAACATCTATTCTGGCTTTCTGCTGTTTAACAGATTTCATTGCTCAAAATAAGCAATAGGCACAAATATTATTTACACAAATGATTATTATTTTGTTGATTATTGAAATGAATAGAGTGATTCACCCATAATCATTGTACCTACAGCATATTAATATATAGATGATCTGCTTTTATCTTGATATCTTGGACCTCACCCTGCAGTCAGGAGAAGAAAGGGCGAGCTACTGTAGTTTAGTTTTCTTGTAAATGTTAACTCTGTCATGACAAAGGAAAAGTAATGAGAATGGAATGTAGATCAATGACATAACAAGAGATGACGGTTTATTGTTCTAACAATTCATTGGTCAAAATAAACTGTTGATTTAGTCAATGAGTCTAAATGACATACTGTTGAAATACATTCAATGTATTTTTCTCTTCATATTGTTACACAATATCCACCCTTCATCACCAGCGTGAATGACACTGGGGCTGTTGCATATTAGGCTGGATGGTACCTAAGACAGTGATGCGGTTTGGGTCCCAGACACAGTCCTCTTCCAGACCACTCTTCACCATACCACAGTTAGGAGGAACCCAGGCGGTGTCGTAACCGTTCTCATGCCAGGTTGTCCGCAGAGGATGATCCTGACAGTCAATTCTTTTCACTTTGCCCACATTGACTTGGACTCGAATGACAACCCTCTGATTTTCAGGAAGAGGCAGGGGGTACCTGCTTGCCTTCTTCATGTCTCGGCTGAGGTACACTCCACACCTCAACATACCAACAGGAGACTGATGAAAACCAGTGTTCAGGATTTGATTTGCGGCCTGCTTAGTGGTGCCGTGGTACATGATGTAGGTTTTGCCATCTTGTGGTTCAGATTGGCCCAGTCGCACTACCCCAAGAGGAAAAGTGAAGTCATCTTCTGCCCACATGGTTGTGTAAATGCTGCTGTAAAGAAGACAGGACTGTCAGCTATGTGAGAGATCTACTACACCCTAATGATATTGCCAGTCAGGCACATGCTCAGATAAAGTCCTAGGGGTACTGGAGAACCTGCCATTTGTCCCTACTATTAAAACAGTGCCCTTTCGATTGGTGGTGTTTTTTAAACTAATTTATTTTCTCTCTTGTTACTTTAATTGTAACAAATTGCCCATCAAACTAAATGTTCTCATAAAATCATGAATCTTGTAAAAAGTCCCCTCCCCGCCCTTCAACCTGCATGGAGTGATCTACTGGGTGGTGAGTTTGAAATGAATACTGCCAGTAGTAAGTTACTTAGAGTTGCTAACATGTGTCGTCTCAGGATCAGGGAAAGGGGCAGGCACAGTTTGACTGTTTGTCAGTAGCAGAACAAATTTACATCAAGTAAAGACTACTTATATATGCTTTAAAACAAGATAAATACCTGAGTTATCTACATTTGGGATGATCAGCTGATCTAAACCACCACAGTAGTGATTCTAGCAAAGATACTTTCACTAGTTCAGCTACATAGTTGCTCTTTGCTGTCTTCAGTATCCAAGATAATTGTGTAGTTTAGAGTGTGTAGACTTAGAGTGATTATCTTAATTTACCGAGAGTTAGCTAGCCAGCTATTTGTCGTCCTTAACGTAGGAGATGCTGCTAGCTAGCTAGCCAACAGCTAGCCAACGTCTACCGAATTGAACTTCAACTACCCGGTCAACATTCCGCCTCGCCCCACAGGTAGTATCACATTTTCATTTCACTTCATTACAGTACAACGGTTTGATTTGTTTAGTCGTGGCCTAGCCAGCTACATAGCCCGTCTTGTATCTAAGACAGCTGTGTAGTCTAGAGCGATTTTCTAGGTTAGCTGTGGCAATTTGTAGTTCTTTTAACGTGGCTAGCATGGCCTTTGAACTCTTCAACACTGTAAGAAACTATTACAGTACACACACAACGGTTTGATTTGTTTGATCGTAGCTAGCTAGATAGCCGTCTTTGTATCTAAGACAATTGTGTAGCCTAGAAGCGATTTCTAGGTTAGCTGGCAGCTATTGTCGTTCTTTTAAGGTAACGTGCGCAATCAACCTGCTAGCTAGCCAGCTGCACCCCGAATAGCAGCACTGTAAGAGCTATTACACTCGACGGAACGACTTCTTGATTAGTGTAGTGTCAACATCGCAGCCACTACCAGCTAGCCTACAAAGTCAACAACGCAGCCACTGCCAACTAGCCTACTCCAGCAGTACTGTATCATTTCAATCATTTTAGTCAATAAGATTCTTGCTACGTAAGCTTAACTTTCTGAACATTCGGGGCGTGTAGTCCACTTGTCATGTTCCAATCTCCTTTGCGTGGCGTAGCCTCTTCTGTAGCCTGTCAACTATGTGTCTATCTATCCCTGTTCTCTCCTCTCTGCACAGACCATACAAACGCTCCACCCGTGGCAGCGGCCACCCTAATCTGCAGTGGTCCCAGCGCGCCGACCCACGTGGAGTTCCAGGTCTCCGGTAGCCTCTGGAACTGCCGATCTGCGGCCAACAAGGCAGAGTTCATCTCGGCCTATGCCCCGCCCTCCGTCCCTCGACTTCTTGGCACTGACCGAGCATGGATCACCACAGATAGCACTACTCTCCTACTGCTCTCTCTTCGTCGCCCGTGTTCTCGCACACCCCCGAAAGCTTCTGGTCAGCGGGGTGGTGGCACCCGGGATCCTCATCTCTCCCAAGTGGTCATTCTCTCTCTCTCCCCTTACCCATCTGTCTATCGCCTCCTTTGAATTCCATGCTGTCACAGTTACCAGCCCTTTCAAGCTTAACATCCTTATCATTTATCGCCCTCCAGGTTCCCTCGGAGAGTTCATCAATGAGCTTGATGCCTTGATAAGCTCCTTTCCTGAGGACGGCTCACCTCTCACAGTCCTGGGCGACTTTAACCTCCCCACGTCTACCTTTGACTCATTCTCTCTGCCTCCTTCTTTCCACTCCTCTCCTCTTTTGACCTCACCCTCTCCTTCCCCCTACTCACAAGGCAGGCAATACGCTCGACCTCATCTTTACTAGATGCTGTTCTTCCACTAACCTCATTGCAACTCCCCTCCAAGTCTCCGACCACTACCTTGTATCCTTTTCCCTCTCGCTCTCATCCAACACTTCCCCACTGCCCCTACTCGGATGGTATCGCGCCGTCCCAACCCCGCTCTCTCTCCCCCTTCTCTCTCCTCTTCCATCCTATCATCTCTTCCCTCTGCTCATACCTTCTCCAACCTATCTCCTGATTCTGCCTCCTCAACCCTCCTCTCTTCCCTTTCTGCATCCTTTGACTCTCTATGTCCCTATCCTCCAGGCCGGCTCGGTCCTCCCCTCCCGCTCCGTGGCTCGACGACTCATTGCGAGCTCACAGAACAGTGCTCCGGGCAGCCGAGCGGAAATGGAGGAAAACTCGCCTCCCTGCGGACCTGGCATCCTTTCACTCCCTCCTCTCTACATTTTCCTCCTCTGTCTCTGCTGCTAAAGCCACTTTCTACCACTCTAAATTCCAAGCATCTGCCTCTAACCCTAGGAAGCTCTTTGCCACCTTCTCCTCCCTCCTGAATCCTCCTCCCCCCCTCCTCCCTCTCTGCAGATGACTTCGTCAACCATTTTGAAAAGAAGGTCGACGACATCCGATCCTCGTTGCTAAGTCAAACGACACCGCTGGTTCTGCTCACACTGCCCTACCCTGTGCTCTGACCTCTTTCTCCCCTCTCTCTCCAGATGAAATCTCGCTTCTTGTGAATGACCGGCCGCCCAACAACCTGCCCGCTTGACCCTATCCCCTCCTCTCTTCTCCAGACCATTTCCGGAGACCTTCTCCCTTACCTCACCTCGCTCATCAACTCATCCCTGACCGCTGGCTACGTCCCTTCCGTCTTCAAAGAGAGCGAGAGTTGCACCCCTTCTGAAAAAACCTACACTCGATCCCTCCGATGTCAACAACTACAGACCAGTATCCCTTCTTTCTTTTCTCTCCAAAACTCTTGAACGTGCCGTCCTTGGCCAGCTCTCCCGCTATCTCTCTCAGAATGACCTTCTTGATCCAAATCAGTCAGGTTTCAAGACTAGTCATTCAACTGAGACTGCTCTTCTCTGTATCACGGAGGCGCTCCGCACTGCTAAAGCTAACTCTCTCTCCTCTGCTCTCATCCTTCTAGACCTATCGGCTGCCTTCGATACTGTGAACCATCAGATCCTCCTCTCCACCCCTCTCCGAGTTGGGCATCTCCGGCGCGGCCCACGCTTGGATTGCGTCCTACCTGACAGGTCGCTCCTACCAGGTGGCGTGGCGAGAATCTGTCTCCTCGCCACGCGCTCTCACCACTGGTGTCCCCCAGGGCTCTGTTCTAGGCCCTCTCCCTATTCTCGCTATACACCAAGTCACTTGGCTCTGTCATAACCTCACATGGTCTCTCCTATCATTGCTATGCAGACGACACACAATTAATCTTCTCCTTTCCCCCTTCTGATGACCAGGTGGCGAATCGCATCTCTGCATGTCTGGCAGACATATCAGTGTGGATGACGGATCACCACCTCAAGCTGAACCTCGGCAAGACGGAGCTGCTCTTCCTCCCGGGGAAGGACTGCCCGTTCCATGATCTCGCCATCACGGTTGACAACTCCATTGTGTCCTCCTCCCAGGCGCTAAGAACCTTGGCGTGATCCTGGACAACACCCTGTCGTTCTCAACTAACATCAAGGCGGTGGCCCGTTCCTGTAGGTTCATGCTCTACAACATCCGCAGAGTCGACCCTGCCTCACACAGGAAGCGGCGCAGGTCCTAATCCAGGCACTTGTCATCTCCCGTCTGGATTACTGCAACTCGCTGTTGGCTGGGCTCCCTGCCTGTGCCATTAAACCCCTACAACTCATCCAGAACGCCGCAGCCCGTCTGGTGTTCAACCTTCCCAAGTTCTCTCACGTCACCCCGCTCCTCCGCTCTCTCCACTGGCTTCCAGTTGAAGCTCGCATCCGCTACAAGACCATGGTGCTTGCCTACGGAGCTGTGTGGGGAACGGCACCGCAATACCTCCAGGCTCTGATCAGGCCCTACACCCAAACAAGGGCACTGCGTTCATCCACCTCTGGCCTGCTCGCCTCCCTACCACTGAGGAAGTACAGTTCCCGCTCAGCCCAGTCAAAACTGTTCGCTGCTCTGGCCCCCCAATGGTGGAACAAACTCCTGGAGTCAATTACCACCTTCCGGAGACACCTGAAACCCCACCTCTTCAAGGAATACCTAGGATAGGATAAGTAATCCTTCTCACCCCCTGAATGATTTAGATGCACTATTGTAAAGTGGCTGTTCCACTGGATGTCAGAAGGTGAATTCACCAATTTGTAAGTCGCTCTGGATAAGAGCGTCTGCTAAATGACTTAAATGTAAATGTAAAATGTA
>NW_027001285.1:0-7664 GCF_036934945.1 Oncorhynchus masou masou
CATACACAGTAGGCAGTAACATACTGTATGTTAGCCTCGCTATGCACTAACGCTGCATACACAGTAGGCAGTAACATACTGTATGTTAGCCTCGCCTAATGCACAACGCTGCATACACAGTAGGCAGTAACATACTGTATGTTAGCCTCGCTAATGCACAACGCTGCATACACAGTAGGCAGTAACATACTGTATGTTAGCCTCGCTAATGCACAACGCTGCATACACAGTAGGCAGTAGCATACTGTATGTTAGCCTCGCTAATGCACAACGCTGCATACACAGTAGGCAGTAACATACTGTATGTTAGCCTCGCTAATGCACAACGCTGCATACACAGTAGGCAGTAACATACTGTATGTTAGCCTCGCTAATGCACAACGCTGCATACACAGTAGGCAGTAGCATACTGTATGTTAGCCTCGCTAATGCACAACGCTGCATACACAGTAGGCAGTAACATACTGTATGTTAGCCTCGCGAATGCACAACGCTGCATACACAGTAGGCAGTAACATACTGTATGTTAGCCTCGCTAATGCACTAACGCTGCATACACAGTAGGCAGTAACATACTGTATGTTAGCCTCGCTAATGCACAACGCTGCATACACAGTAGGCAGTAACATACTGTATGTTAGCCTCGCAATGCACAACGCTGCATACACAGTAGGCAGTAACATACTGTATGTTAGCCTCGCTAATGCACAACGCTGCATACACAGTAGGCAGTAACATACTGTATGTTAGCCTCGCTACTGCACAACGCTGCATACACAGTAGGCAGTAACATACTGTATGTTAGCCTCGCTAATGCACAACGCTGCATACACAGTAGGCAGTAGCATACTGTATGTTAGCCTCGCTAATGCACAACGCTGCATACACAGTAGGCAGTAACATACTGTATGTTAGCCTCGCTAATGCACAACGCTGCATACACAGTAGGCAGTAGCATACTGTATGTTAGCCTCTGCTAATGCCCTATAATGAGTGTGTATAACGTGAGCATTAGAACTGTGAGATATCCTCTAATTTCACCTATTGAGGTTTGTAAATAAATAGCATCCTGCTTTCATCCGGAGCGGGGCCTTTCGATGTATAGAGGGGCCTCTCGGATGCCTGTGTAGAATCCTAATTAAATTACCTCATTAGTCGAGGCTCAGCGTTAACACCTAATGTTGCCTTAAAACTGTCGAAAATGTCCCCTTTCATCTCTACCTTTTCCAGGCGTTTGCGTCGCTCTGATCTCGGGTCTGTGATTGCACCTTTTGTGTCTTGAATTTCCATGTAAATTGTCCTCTGATGAGCGCTTTCCCGTTGACTGCCTCCCGCTCCGGGGGAAGAAGTAAATACTAATCCTGTGGGAAATGCTCTGGTGGGAAGTGAGCCCCACTCACCTGATCTAATTGGTTTTGTCTTGATGAACTGCAGACGTGTGCGTGCGTGCGAGAGAGAGCTTCTAAGAGAGTGTGTGTGTGTGTGTGTTGGGCTAGAGACTCTGGCTTTCATGTCTCCACTTCAGAGGGCTGGTTTAGACCTTTCATACCTTGCTATCTGCCAGACCAAAGGGAAATATTTATAAATCATCTGCACAACAAATATTGGATCTGGCCTCGGGTGTCGGGGTCTGTAGATGGACTCTCTAGTGACTGATGTGGTAATGCACCTCGTCCTACTGTGGACTGGATCTTGGAGGTTCTGGCTTTGACTGGCTCTCTCAAGTCTCATTTCCTGAATTGTAGATCATCAACACATTGAACACATATTATTCACATGATTCATAATTCCTAACTCAATTGGAATTTAATGCAAGGATTTAGGATTTGAAATGCACGCTTCCCTATGCTGGAATCAGTTGGAAGTATCTCCCTAGTTCAATACCTGCCATTCCTCTCCAGTTTCATTGTCACTATTTCATTTCATCGGGTTGTTTTTCAGATTGTCCTTCCCTTTATGTTAGGCTGGGACGGCATGGCATCACTCACTATAGATGTTATACCCTCGTTCCTCTTCAGCAGTGCAGTAAATGAGTAAAATGCACAGGTCTTAATATCGCTAACCCCGCTGCTTCCTTCCTAGCCACCCAAGGTAATTACCATAGCAGCACACTCCATTACATATTCACCAAGTGATGCCTCATTAGCTTTTGCAATCTAAGTGTTTAAAATCTGTGAGTAGTATAGGCCTAAACTCTAGGCAGCTACAGACACAACACTGAATTACTGCCTGGGGCTACACTGTCTGACTTGCCTATTGGAAATGTTAATGGTTATTTGTGTGTGTGCATGTGCCCCTGTGAGAGAAGGAAATGTTTGTGTTTTCCGAACAGTTCCCTCAGCGGGGCTGCAGTTCCACCCCCATCCTCCAGAGGGCAGACTTGTATCACCAAAGGCTTGCCAGTCCCTGTACTGTAGCTGGGAAGTTTGGGTTTGACAAGCAACTGCAGTGAAGAAACAGACGGCAAAGTGCTGGTACAACTCCCCACAGAATGGAGAGTGTTTTGTGATGCGGGTGGTGAAAGACTAGGGAAATCTAGTCTAGCAGCGCTGCTCGAGGCCCCAAAAATCTGGCCTTTTACTCATTTTGTCATTGTTGCATAACCCACAACACTGATTCATTTTATGAACAATGTTTTCAATTAGGTCCCGATCCGTTTGTGTTGTTCAAGATATTCTCTTCCCACTAGCAAGTATTTCTGCTTCGGCTTTTTGTGCATATTGCCCGAACACAGCCGCACAAGACAATGACACACGAAATGATTGACAGGCCTATCTTCAGATGTCTGCAGGCCTTATTTTCAGACAGATACACCCTTCAAAAGATCCCCTATTGAGTTCACCATTTGAGCAGGAAAGAGAGTGAGAGAGGAGAGTGAGTTGGCAGTTTTGCAGCGTGCCCTCTCACACTAGCCTTGTTGTTCCAGCCGGCCCAGGCTGTCAGTGGGCCTGTCTGACCTCTGACCTCAGCATGAGGAAGTGGTTAGGCAGCCCAATAACAAGGCCTGGTGGAGAGACTGAAACCAGAGCTGAAGTACTTGCTGCCCCTGCTCCCTTTAGTCCAGTTTGTCTTCAGGGCTCCATTCCAATCCAAATATGTCCTCCTTTCCCTCTACTCTTGTTGACTGCCTGTCTGTCACAGATCTAAAAGGCCTGGATAGGGCAAAGAATTGTGGCAGCAGCTCTACTGGGAAATCAGAGGGTACGCTAGACCCATCCAAGCCTTTCAGATCTGTGTCAAGGAGTCAACAAGGGTAGAGACAAGGGAGTACGTTTTTGGCCTTAAATCAGTGAGGAGTGACCTAATATACTGACCCCTGTGACCTCTTGGGTTTGGCCAAGCATGTCACATGAGAGAGATGGGAGAGAACCTAAAGGTTGTTCCAACGTGTGAGGCAGTTTAGATGATGTGTATGGTGTTTTCCTCCTGTAAACAGAGTCAAGGCTCAGTGAGAACACGCTCATCATCAACTAACTTGCCTTCCCGGCTTATTGTTGCAAATGCTCCCTAACACCTGGCCCGTGTCTCTCTCTGTCTCTCTCTCTCACTCCCTAACATCTGGCCCGTGTCTCTCTCTCTGTCTCTCTCTGTCCCGTGTCTCCCTCTGTCTCTCTCTGTCTTTCTCTGTCTTTCTCTGTCTCTCTGGCCCGTGTCTCTCTCTGTCTCTCTCTGTCTCTGGCCCGTGTCTCTCTCTGTCTCTCTCTGTCTCTGGCCCGTGTCTCTCTCTGTCTCTCTCTGTCTCTCTGTGTCTCTCTCTGGCTCTCTCTCTGTCTCTCTCTCTCTCTGTCTCTCTCTCTGTCTCTCTCTCTCTCTCTGTCTCTCTCTCTCTCTGTCTCTCTCTCTGTCTCTCTCTCTTTCTCTCTCTCTCTGTCTCTCTCTCTGTCTCTCTCTCTCTCTCTCTCTCTGTCTCTCTCTCTCTCTCTCTCTCTGTCTCTCTCTCTCTCTGTCTCTCTCTCTCTCTCTGTCTCTCTCTCTCTCTGTCTCTCTCTCTCTCTGTCTCTCTCTCTCTCTGTCTCACTCTCTGTCTCTCTGGCCCATGTCTCTCTCTCTCTCTCTCTCTCTCTCTCTCTCTCTCTCTCTCTCTCTCTCTCTCTCTCTCACATGCTCTCGCTCGCTCGCTCTCTTTCTCTCTCTCTCTCTCTCTCTCATGCTCTCGCCGCTCTCTCTCTCTCTCTCTCTCTCTCTCTCTCTCTCTCTCTCTCACATGCTCTCTCTCTCTCTCTCTCTCTCTCACATGCTCTCGCTCGCTCTCTCTCTCTCTCTCTCTCTCTCTCTCTCTCTCTCTCTCTCTCTCTCTCTCTCTCTCTCTCTCTCTCTCTCTCACTTACACACAGGAGGGGCTTAGCCAGATGTCAGCATCCCATCTTAGGGAGCAATTAAAGGTGGTGTTATGATTAAGGAATTATTCTGCCAATGTTTCCCCATATGTGAAAATAATTGAGTGATTGAATGTCATCGCGATTAAATGATCTCTCTTTCTCTTGCTGTCTCTCATTCCCCCCTCCCTCCCGCTCTCTGCCTCTACCCAGCTACTCAACTCCTTCAGGGGGCACAATAAACCATACTCTCTTTGTAATAACTAGAGAGGACTTGGATTGATGCTCGTTAATTACACTGCACTTCACTGAACTGAGTGGACCTATACTTTTATATCAGGACATAAGAAAAAAGTTAGTCATTCTCCAACATAGGCCTCTTCGTGTGTTGCTATAGTGATGAGCTACTGGAAACCCAACCATGAAAACCTTGGCTCCGTTCAACTGTTGACTCTGAAGAAAGAGAATATGATCAAATATTTGCGGGATTTAGTGCTTGGCTTTGATTGGCTCGCAGGTGACCGATGGTTGGCCAGTCTGGCATGATGTCAGCGCAGGCAATAGGAAAATGGAAGGTGGTAAAATCACTCAGTAGGGCCTTTAGGAATATTTGCTCAGCCGCCTGCCCTGCAACATCTGCTCAAATGATTGCGTAAAATCCTCGGCTCCGAGCCTGGTGGATCTGAGCACCCAGATGTCAGCCATGATGGAAGTCAACAGTGTTTGTGTGATTATGGTGGTTCTGTGTGGGGGCGCCATAGGAACAGAGATGCCATCACTCCCAACACACAAAATATTACAAGCCATAACACCGGCTGTGATTTTATAGTTAAACATGATTAGCAATGTTCATGTATTTCCCCACAGCCCTAACTTTAATCTACAACCTACATGTAACTAATTCCTTACTTTGACTGTAAATGAGTCGTGACGTTTTGGACACAAAATGAGGAAACAATGAAACTCAATTGAGTGGGGATGAACTGTAGAAAGCCAATCGGAGTTCAGGAATCGTATTGCGTTGAGGCCCCACACCACGGCCTGTGATATAACTGACTATCATGGCACAGGGTTCATCTAGCAAAACAACTGCTCTGTGAATTACAGACACGGGATACAAGCTTGTTTCCTTCCTCTACTGTGTGTTACAACATCAACTCACCTCCTGCCTACAGGCAGCTCTTCTCTGTACTTTATTTTCTACAGTACCAAGGAAAGATTCGTCTGGGCTTTCTTCTTCGTGGTGATTCAGTAATGAGGTAAAGTGTATAAATGATTTATCCACGGGCTGTTAGTGAAGACGCCGTGAATGCTAATCATATCTGCTGCTATACCTTGGTGTTGCAACAGCAGGACTGATTGATACCTTGGTGCTGCAACAGCAGGACTGATTGATACCTTGGTGCTGCAACAGCAGGACTGATTGATACCTTGGTGCTGCAACAGCAGGCCTGATTGATACCTTGGTGCTGCAACAGCAGGACTGATTGATACCTTGGTGCTGCAACAGCAGGACTGATTGATACCTTGGTGCTGCAACAGCAGGCCTGATTGATACCTTGGTGCTGCAACAGCAGGCATGATTGATACCTTGGTGCTGCAACAGCAGGCCTGATTGATACCTTGGTGCTGCAACAGCAGGCCTGATTGAGCCGTGTTTCAAATAACATTCCTTTCATGTCTGTTTATCAATGTCTAACAAACTTACCTGCACTCACAGTTTTGGAAAGTGAAGGAAGGTCAATGGAGCTGTATGGTACATAGACAGGCATGGTTGACTTGGGCTGGGTTGGTGAATGGACCATAGACAGGCATGGTTGACTTGGGCTGGGTTGGTGAATGGACCATAGACAGGCATGGTTGACTTGGGCTGGGTTGGTGAATGGACCATAGACAGGCATGGTTGACTTGGGCTGGGTTGGTGAATGGACCATAGACAGGCATTGTTGACTTGGGCTGGGTTGGTGAATGGACCATAGACAGGCATGGTTGACTTGGGCTGGGTTGGTGAATGGACCATAGACAGGCATGGTTGACTTGGGCTGGGTTGGTGAATGGACCATAGACAGGCATTGTTGACTTGGGCTGGGTTGGTGAATGGACCATAGACAGGCATGGTTGACTTGGGCTGGGTTGGTGTATGGTGGTGCATAGACAGGCATGGTTGACTTGGGCTGGGTTGGTGAATGGACCATAGACAGGCTTGGTTGACTTGGGCTGGGTTGGTGAATGGACCATAGACAGGCATGGTTGACTTGAGCTGGGTTGGTGAATGGACCATAGACAGGCATGGTTGACTTGAGCTGGGTTGGTGAATGGACCATAGACAGGCATGGTTGACTTGGGCTGGGTTGGTGAATGGACCATAGACAGGCATGGTTGACTTGGGCTGGGTTGGTGAATGGACCATAGACAGGCATGGTTGACTTGGGCTGGGTTGGTGAATGGACCATAGACAGGCATGGTTGACTTGGGCTGGGTTGGTGAATGGACCATAGACAGGCATGGTTGACTTGGGCTGGGTTGGTGAATGGACCATAGACAGGCATGGTTGACTTGGGCTGGGTTGGTGAATGGACCATAGACAGGCATGGTTGACTTGGGCTGGGTTGGTGTATGGTGGTGCATAGACAGGCATGGTTGACTTGGGCTGGGTTGGTGAATGGACCATAGACAGGCATGGTTGACTTGGGCTGGGTTGGTGAATGGACCATAGACAGGCTTGGTTGACTTGGGCTGGGTTGGTGAATGGTGCAGACCAGCTTGGTTGACTTGGGCTGGGTTGGTGAATGGTGCAGACCAGCTTGGTTGACTTGGGCTGGATTGGTGAATGGTGCAGACCAGCTTGGTTGACTTGGGCTGGGTTGGTGAATGGTGAAGACCAGCTTGGTTGACTTGGGCTGAGTTGGTGAATGGTGCAGACCAGCTTGGTTGACTTGGGCTGGGTTGGTGAATGGTGCAGACCAGCTTGGTTGACTTGGGCTGGGTTGGTGAATGGTACAGACCAGCTTGGTTGACTTGGGCTGGGTTGGTGAATGCTACAGACCAGCTTGGTTGACTTGGGCTGGGTTGGTGAATGGTGCAGACCAGCTTGGTTGACTTGGGCTGGGTTGGTGAATGGTGAAGACCAGCTTGGTTGACTTGGGCTGGGTTGGTGAATGGTGGTGCATAGACAGGCATGGTTGACTTGGGCTGGGTTGGTGTATGGTGGTGCATAGACAGGCATGGTTGACTTGGGCTGGGTTGGTGAATGGTGACGCATAGACAGGCATGGTTGACTTGGGCTGGGTTGGTGAATGGACCATAGACAGGCATGGTTGACTTGGGCTGGGTTGGTGTATGGTGGTG
>NW_027001286.1:0-7663 GCF_036934945.1 Oncorhynchus masou masou
TCCGTTAAAAGCGCAGAGAGCATCATGAAGAACAAGGAACACACCAGGCAGGTCCGAGATACTGTTGTGAAGAGGTTTAAAGCCGGATTTGGATACAAAAGATTTCCCAAGCTTTAAACATCCCAAGGAGCACTGTGCAAGCGATAATATTGAAATGGAAGGAGTATTAGACCACTGCAAATCTACCAAGACCTGGCCGTCCCTCTAAACTTTCAGCTCATACAAGGAGAAGACTGATCAGAGATGCAGCCAAGAGGCCCATGATCACTCTGGATGAACTGCAGAGATCTACAGCTGAGGTGGGAGACTCTGTCCATAGGATAACAATCAGTCGTATATTGCACAAATCTGGCCTTTATGGAAGAGTGGCAAGAAGAAAGCCATTTCTTAACCTCTTACATCTATGGGGGCGCTATTTCATTTTTGGATGAAAAACGTTCCCGTTTTAAACAAGATATTTTGTCACAAAAAGATGCTCGACTATGCATATAATTGCTACCGTTCGAAAGAAAACACTCTGACGTGTCCAGAAATACAAAGATATTCTCTGTGCGTCCCCTAGAACGTGAGCTTCAGGCAAAACCAAGATGAGATGGCATCCAGGAAATGACAAGGATTTTTGAGGCTCTGTTTTCCATGGTCTCCTTATATGGCTGTGAATGCAAGAGGAGTGAGTCAACCCTTTCTGTCGTTTCCCCAAGGTGTCTGCAGCATTGTGACGTATTTGTGGGCAGATCATTGGAAGATTGACCATAAGAGACCACATTTACCACGTGTCCGCCCGGTGTCCTGCGCCGAAATTGGTGCGCAAAAGTCACCTGCCAGTATTTTTCCATGCGATACAGAGAGGAAAGCAAGCTTCCACGAACTGCATGTCAATGAAGAGATATGTGAAAAAACACCTTGAGGACTGATTCCAAACAACGTTTGCCATGTTTCGGTCGATATTATGTAGTTAATCCGGAAAAAGTTTTACGTTGTAGGTGACTGAATTTTCGGTTTGTTTCGGTAGCCAGACGCAATGTAGAAAACGGAACGATTTCTCCTACACACAGACGCTTTCAGGAAACACTGCGCATTTGGTATGTAACTGAGAGTCTCCTCATTGAAAACATCAGAAGCTCTTCAAAGGTAAATGATTTTATTTATTTGGTTATCTGGTTTTTGTGAAAATGTTGCGTGCTACATGCTACTCAAAATGCTATGCTAGCTTTGCATACTCTTACACAAATTAGTCAATTTCTATCTTTCAAAAGCATATTTTGAAAATCTGAGATGACAGTGTTGTTAAGAAAAGGCTAAGCTTGAGAGCAGATGCATTATTTTCATTTTATTTGCGATTTTCAGAAATCGTTAACATTGCGTTATGCTAATGAGCCTGAGGCTTTAGTCACAAACCCGGATCCGGGATGGGGAGTTTCAAGAAGTTAAAGATATCCATAAAAAGTGTCATTTAAAGTTTGCCACAAGCCACCTGGGAGACACACCAAACATGTGGAAGAAGGTGCACTGGTCAGATGAAACTAAAATTGAACTTTTTGGCAACAATGCAAAACGTTATGTTTGGCGTAAAAGCAACACAGCTCATCACCTTGACCACACCATCTCCACTGTCAAACATGGTGGTGGCAGCATCATGGTTTGGGCCTGCTTTTCTTCAGCAGGGACAGGGAAGATGGTTAAAATTGATGGGAAGATGGATGGAGCCAAATACAGGACCATTCTGGAAGAAAACCTGATGGAGTCTGCAAAAGACCTGAGACTGGGACAGAGATTTGTCTTCCAACAAGACAATGATCCAAAACATAAAGCAAAATCTACAATGGAATGGTTCAAAAATAAACATATCCAGGTGTTAGAATGGCCAAGTCAAAGTCCAGACCTGAATCCAATCGAGAATCTGTGGAAAGAACTGAAAACTGCTGTTCACAAATGCTCTCCATCCAACCTCACTGAGCTCGAGCTGTTTTGCAAGGAGGAATGGGAAAAATGTCAGTCTCTCGATGTGCAAAACTGATAGAGACATACCCCAAGCGACTTACAGCTGTAATCGCAGCAAAAGGTGGTGCTACAAAGTATTAACTTAAGGGGGCTGAATAATTTTGCATGCCCAATTTTTCAGTTTTTGATTTGTTAAAAAAGTTTGAAATATCCAATAAATGTCGTTCCACTTCATGATTTGTCCCACTTGTTGATTCTTCACAAAAAAATACAGTTTTATATCTTTATGTTTGAAGCCTGAAATGTGGCAAAAGGTCGCAAAGTTCAAGGGGGCCGAATACTTTCGCAAGGCACTGTATGTCTGTACTTTGCTCCCTTCCCTTTTCACTCGATTCTGACTAGTTTCTCAGTCACTGTCGCTGGAAACAATTCCCACAGCATTGTGCTGCCAACCACCGTGCTTCACCGTAGGGATGGTAACAGGACTCCTACAGATGTGACGCTTGGCATTCAGGACAAAGAGTTTAATCTTGGTTTCATCAGACCAGAGAATATTGTTGGTGGCTAGGAAAACTCCCTAGAAAAGCCAAAACCTAGGAAGAAACCTAGAGAGGAACCAGGCTATGTGGGGTGGCCAGTCCTCTTCTGGCTGTGCCGGGTAGAGATTATAACAGAACATGGCCAAGATGTTCAAATGTTCATAAATGACCAGCATGGTCGAATAATAATAAGGCAGAACAGTTGAAACTGGAGCAGCAGCACGGCCAGGTGGACTGGGGACAGCAAGGAGTCATCATGTCAAGTAGTCCTGGGGCATGGTCCTAGGGCTCAGGTCAGTTGAAACTGGAGCAGCAGCACGGCCAGGTGGACTGGGGACAGCAAGGAGTCATCATGTCAGGTAGTCCTGGGGCATGGTCCTAGGGCTCAGGTCCTCCGAGAGAGAGAAGGAGAGAATTAGAGAACGCACACTTAGATTCACACAGGACACCGAATTGGACAGGAGAAGTACTCCAGATATAACAAACTGACCCCAGCCCCCGACACATAAACTACTGCAGCATAAATACTGGAGGCTGAGACAGGAGGGGTCAGGAGACACTGTGGCCCCACCCGAGGACACCCCGGACAGGGCCAAACAGGAAGGATATAACCCCACCCACTTTGCCAAAGCACAGCCCCCACACCACTGGAGGGATATCTTCAACCACCAACTTACCATCCTGAGACAAAGCTGAGTATAGCCCGCAAAGATCTCCGCCACGGCACAACCCAAGGGGGGGCGCCAACCCAGACAGGATGACCACATCAGTGAATCAACCCACTCAGGTGACGCACCCTCCAGGGACGGCATGAGAGAGCCCCAGCAAGCCAGTGACTCAGCCCCTGTAATAGGGTTAGAGGCAGAGAATCCCAGTGGAAAGAGGGGAACCGGCCAGGCAGAGACAGCAAGGGTGGTTCGTTGCTCCAGAGCCTTTCCGTTCACCTTCCCACTCCTGGGCCAGACTACACTCAATCATATGACCCACTGAAGAGATGAGTCTTCAGTAAAGACTTAAAGGTTGAGACCGAGTTTGCGTCTCTGACATGGGTAGGCAGACCGTTCCATAAAAATGGAGCTCTATAGGAGAAAGCCCTGCCTCCAGCTGTTTGCTTAGAAATTCTAGGGACAATTAGGAGGCCTGCGTCTTGTGACCGTAGCGTACGTGTAGGTATGTACGGCAGGACCAAATCAGAGAGATAGGTAGGAGCAAGCCCATGCAATGCTTTGTAGGTTAGCAGTAAAACCTTGAAATCAGCCCTTGCTTTGACAGGAAGCCAGTGTAGGGAGGCTAGCACTGGAGTAATATGATCAAATTTTTTGGTTCTAGTCAGGATTCTAGCAGCCGTATTTAGCACTAACTGAAGTTTATTTAGTGCTTTATCCGGGTAGCCGGAAAGTAGAGCATTGCAGTAGTCCAACCTAGAAGTGACAAAAGCATGGATTAATTTTTCTGCATCATTTTTGGACAGAAAGTTTCTGATTTTTGCAATGTTACGTAGATGGAAAAAAGCTGTCCTTGAAATGGTCTTGATATGTTCTTCAAAAGAGAGATCAGGGTCCAGAGTAACGCCGAGGTCCTTCACAGTTTTATTTGAGATGACTGTACAACCATTAAGATTAATTGTCAGATTCAACAGAAGATCTCTTTGTTTCTTGGGACCTAGAACAAGCATCTCTGTTTTATCCGAGTTTAAAAGTAGAAAGTTTGCTGCCATCCACTTCCTTATGTCTGAAACACATGCTTCTAGCGAGGGCAATTTTGGGGCTTCACCATGTTTCATTGAAATGTACAGCTGTGTATCATCCGCATAGCAGTGAAAGTTAACATTATGTTTTCGAATAACATCCCCAAGAGGTAAAATATATAGTGAAAACAACAGCGGTCCTAAAACGGAACCTTGAGGAACACCGAAATTTACAGTTGATTTGTCAGAGGACAAACCATCCACAGAGACAAACTGATATCTTTCCGACAGATAAGATCTAAACCAGGCCAGAACTTGTCCGTGTAGACCAATTTGGGTTTCCAATCTCTCCAAAAGAATGTGGTGATCGATGGTATCAAAAGCAGCACTAAGGTCTAGGAGCACGAGGACAGATGCAGAGCCTCGGTCCGATGCCATTAAAATGTCATTTACCACCTTCACAAGTGCCGTCTCAGTGCTATGATGGGGTCTAAAACCAGACTGAAGCATTTCATATACATTGTTTGTCTTCAGGAAGGCAGTGAGTTGCTGAGCAACAGCCTTTTCTAAGATTTTTGAGAGGAATGGAAGATTCGATATAGGCCGATAGTTTTTTATATTTTCTGGGTCAAGGTTTGGCTTTTTCAAGAGAGGCTTTATTACTGCCACTTTTAGTGAGTTTGGTACACATCCGGTGGATAGAGAGCCGTTTATTATGTTCAACATAGGAGGGCCAAGCACAGGAAGCAGCTCTTTCAGTAGTTTAGTTGGAATAGGGTCCAGTAAGCAGCTTGAAGGTTTAGAGGCCATGATTATTTTCATCATTGTGTCAAGAGATATAGTACTAAAACACTTGAGCGTCTCTCTTGATCCTAGGTCCACGCAGAGTTGTGCAGACTCAGGACAACTGAGCTTTGAAGGAATACGCAGATTTAAAGAGGAGTCTGTAATTTGCTTTCTAATAATCATAATTTTTTCCTCAAAGAAGTTCATGAATTTATCACTGCTAAAGTGAAAGTCATCCTCTCTTGGGGAATGCTGCTTTTTAGTTAGCTTTGCGACCGTATCAAAAAGGAATTTTGGATTGTTCTTATTGTCCTCAATTAAGTTAGAAAAATAGGATGATCGAGCAGCAGTAAGGGCTCTTCGGTACTGCACGGTACTGTCTTTCCAAGCTAGACGGAAGACTTCCAGTTTGGTGTGGCGCCATTTCCGTTCCAATTTTCTGGAAGCTTGCTTCAGAGCTCGGGTATTTTCTGTGTACCAGGGAGCTAGTTTCTTATGAGAAATGTTTTTAGTTTTTAGGGTGCAACTGCATCTAGGGTATTGCGCAAGGTTAAATTGAGTTCCTCAGTTAGGTGGTTAACTGATTTTTGTCCTCTGGTGTCATTGGGTAGACAGAGGGAATCTGGAAGGACATCAAGGAATCTTTGTGTTGTCTGTGAATTTATAGCACGACTTTTGATGTTCCTTGGTTGGGGTCTGAGCAGATTATTTGTTGCAATTGCAAACGTAATAAAATGGTGGTCCGATAGTCCTGGATTATGAGGAAAACATTAAGATCCACAACATTTATTCCATGGGACAAAACTAGGTCCAGCGTATGACTGTGACAGTGAGTGGGTCCAGAGACATGTTGGACAAAACCCACTGAGTCGATGATGGCTCCGAAAGCCTTTTGGAGTGGGTCTGTGGACTTTTCCATGTGAATATTAAAGTCACCAAAGATTAGAATATTATCTGCTATGACTACAAGGTCCGATAGGAATTCAGGGAACTCAGTGAGGAACGCTGTATATGACCCAGGAGGCCTGTAAACAGTAGCTATAAAAAGTGATTGAGTAGGCTGCATAGATTTCATGACTAGAAGCTCAAAAAGACGAAAACGTCATTTTTTTTTTTTGTAAATTGAAATTTGCTATCGTAAATGTTAGCAACACCTCCGCCTTTGCGGGATGCACGGGGGATATGGTCACTAGTGTAGCCAGGAGGTGAGGCCTCATTTAACACAGTAAATTCATCAGGCTTAAGCCATGTTTCAGTCAGGCCAATCACATCAAGATTATGATCAGTGATTAGTTCATTGACTATAATTGCCTTTGAAGTAAGGGATCTAACATTAAGTAGCCCTATTTTGAGATGTGAGGTATCATGATCTCTTTCAATAATGACAGGAATGGAGGTGGTCTTTATCCTAGTGAGATTGCTAAGGCGAACACCGCCATGTTTAGTTTTGCGCAACCTAGGTCGAGGCACAGACACGGTCTCAATGGTGATAGCTGAGCTGACTACACTGACTATGCTAGTGGCAGACTCCACTATGCTGGCAGGCTGGCTAACAGCCTGCTGCCTGGCCTGCACCCTATTTCATTGTGGAGCCAGAGGAGTTAGGAGCCCTGTCTATGTTGGTAGATAAGATGAGAGCACCCTCCAGCTTGGATGGAGTCCGTCACTCCTCAGCAGGTCAGGCTTGGTCCTGTTTGTGGGTGAGTCCCAAAAGAGGGCCAATTATCTACAAATTCTAACTTTTCGGAGGGGCAGAAAACAGTTTTCAACCAGCGATTGAGTTGTGAGACTCTGCTGTAGAGCTCATCACTCCCCCTAACTGGGAGGGGGCCAGAGACATTACTCGATGCCGACACATCTTTCTAGCTGATTTACACGCAGAAGCTATGTTGCGCTTGGTGATCTCTGACTGTTTCATCCTAACATCGTTGGTGCCGACGTGGATAACAATATCTCTATACTCTTACACTCGCCAGTTTTAGCTTTAGCCAGCACCATCTTCAGATTAGCCTTAACGTCGGTAGCCCTGCCCCCGGTAAACAGTGTATGATCGCTGGATGATTCGTTTTAAGTCTAATACTGTGGGTAATGGAGTCGCCAATGACTAGAGTTTTCAATTTGTCAGAGCTAATGGTGGGAAGCTTCATGCCCCCAGACCCCGTAACGGGAGGAGAGGGACTAGAGAAGGCTCGGCCTCTGACTCCGACTGCCACTTAATGGGGAAAACCGGTTGAAAGTTTCTGTCGGCTGAATGAGCGACACCGGTTGAGCGCCCCTACAGCATTTCCTTCCAGAAACCGTGAGAAAGTTGTCCACAAGGGACTGTGCCAGGGGATTTATACTACTATCTGTACTTGCTGGTGGCACAGACGCTGTTTCATCCTTTCCTACACTGAAATTACCCTTGCCTAACGACAGCGTCTTCCGAAGCCGGGCTTGTAGCACAGCTATCCTCGCCAGAAGGCGAGTACAGCGACTGCAATTAGAAGGCATCATGTTAATGTTACTACTTAGCTTCGGGTGTTGGAGGTCCTGACGAATCGTGTCCAGATAAAGCGTCCGGAGTGAAAAAGTTGTGGGTGGAAAAAAAATATATATATATATATATATATGTGTGTGTGTGTATAACAACAGTAATTAAAAAGTAAAAACCGTAAAATTGTCAGGTAGCAAAATAGGTTGGCAACAAAACCACAGCACAGCAACTCGA
>NW_027001287.1:0-7663 GCF_036934945.1 Oncorhynchus masou masou
CTCCTGTCTAGAGCCTAGGTTATGTTCCTATCCTGTCTCCTGTCTAGAGCCTAGGTTATGTTCCTATCCTGTCTCCTGTCTAGAGCCTAGGTTATGTTCCTATCCCTGTCTCCTCCTGTCTAGAGCCTAGGTTATGTTCCTATCCTGCCTCCTCCTTGTCTAGAGCCTAGGTTATGTTCCTATCCTGTCTCCTCCTGTCTAGAGCCTAGGTTATGTTCCTATCCTGCCCCTCCTGTCTAGAGCCTAGGTTATGTTCCTATCCTGTCTCCTGTCTAGAGCCTAGGTTATGTTCCTATCCTGTCTCCTCCTGTCTAGAGCCTAGGTTATGTTCCTATCCTGTCTCCTCCTGTCTAGAGCCTAGGTTATGTTCCTATCCTGTCTCCTCCTGTCTAGAGCCTAGGTTATGTTCCTATCCTGTCTCCTGTCTAGAGCCTAGGTTATGTTCCTATCCTGTCTCCTGTCTAGAGCCTAGGTTATGTTCCTATCCTGTCTCCTCCTGTCTAGAGCCTAGGTTATGTTCCTATCCTGTCTCCTCCTGTCTAGAGCCTAGGTTATGTTCCTATCCTGTCTCCTCCTGTCTAGAGCCTAGGTTATGTTCCTATCCTGTCTCCTCCTGTCTAGAGCCTAGGTTATGTTCCTATCCTGTCTCCTGTCTAGAGCCTAGGTTATGTTCCTATCCTGTCCCTCCTGTCTAGAGCCTAGGTTATGTTCCTATCCTGTCTCCTCCTGTCTAGAGCCTAGGTTATGTTCCTATCCTGTCTCCTCCTGTCTAGAGCCTAGGTTATGTTCCTATCCTGTCTCCTCCTGTCTAGAGCCTAGGTTATGTTCCTATCCTGTCTCCTGTCTAGAGCCTAGGAGTCCTACGTCTGTTCCTATCCTGTCTCCTCCTGTCTAGAGCCTAGGTTATGTTCCTATCCTGCTCCTCCTGTCTAGAGCCTAGGTTATGTTCCTATCCTGTCTCCTCCTGTCTAGAGCCTAGGTTATGTTCCTATCCTGTCTCCTCCTGTCTAGAGCCTAGGTTATGTTCCTATCCTGTCTCCTCCTGTCTAGAGCCTAGGTTATGTTCCTATCCTGTCTCCTCCTGTCTAGAGCCTAGGTTATGTTCCTATCCTGTCTCCTGTCTAGAGCCTAGGTTATGTTCCTATCCTGTCTCCTCCTGTCTAGAGCCTAGGTTATGTTCCTATCCTGTCTCCTCCTGTCTAGAGCCTAGGTTATGTTCCTATCCTGTCTCCTCCTGTCTAGAGCCTAGGTTATGTTCCTATCCTGTCTCCTCCTGTCTAGAGCCTAGGTTATGTTCCTATCCTGTCTCCTCCTGTCTAGAGCCTAGGTTATGTTCCTATCCTGTCTCCTCCTGTCTAGAGCCTAGGTTATGTTCCTATCCTGTCTCCTCCTGTCTAGAGCCTAGGTTATGTTCCTATCCTGTCTCCTCCTGTCTAGAGCCTAGGTTATGTTCCTATCCTGTCTCCTCCTGTCTAGAGCCTAGGTTATGTTCCTATCCTGTCTCCTCCTGTCTAGAGCCTAGGTTATGTTCCTATCCTGTCTCCTCCTGTCTAGAGCCTAGGTTATGTTCCTATCCTGTCTCCTCCTGTCTAGAGCCTAGGTTATGTTCCTATCCTGCTCCTCCTGTCTAGAGCCTAGGTTATGTTCCTATCCTGTCTCCTCCTGTCTAGAGCCTAGGTTATGTTCCTATCCTGTCTCCTCCTGTCTAGAGCCTAGGTTATGTTCCTATCCTGTCTCCTCCTGTCTAGAGCCTAGGTTATGTTCCTATCCTGTCTCCTCCTGTCTAGAGCCTAGGTTATGTTCCTATCCTGTCTCCTCCTGTCTAGAGCCTAGGTTATGTTCCTATCCTGTCTCCTCCTGTCTAGAGCCTAGGTTATGTTCCTATCCTGTCTCCTGTCTAGAGCCTAGGTTATGTTCCTATCCTGTCTCCTGTCTAGAGCCTAGGTTATGTTCCTATCCTGTCTCCTGTCTAGAGCCTAGGTTATGTTCCTATCCTGTCTCCTGTCTAGAGCCTAGGTTATGTTCCTATCCTGTCTCCTCCTGTCTAGAGCCTAGGTTATGTTCCTATCCTGTCTCCTCCTGTCTAGAGCCTAGGTTATGTTCCTATCCTGTCTCCTGTCTAGAGCCTAGGTTATGTTCCTATCCTGTCTCCTCCTGTCTAGAGCCTAGGTTATGTTCCTATCCTGTCTCCTCCTGTCTAGAGCCTAGGTTATGTTCCTATCCTGTCTCCCCTGTCTAGAGCCTAGGTTATGTTCCTATCCTGTCTCCTCCTGTCTAGAGCCTAGGTTATGTTCCTATCCTGTCTCCTCCTGTCTAGAGCCTAGGTTATGTTCCTATCCTGTTCCTCCTGTCTAGAGCCTAGGTTATGTTCCTATCCTGTCTCCTCCTGTCTAGAGCCTAGGTTATGTTCCTATCCTGTCTCCTCCTGTCTAGAGCCTAGGTTATGTTCCTATCCTGTCTCCTCCTGTCTAGAGCCTAGGTTATGTTCCTATCCTGTCTCCTCCTGTCTAGAGCCTAGGTTATGTTCCTATCCTGTCTCCTCCTGTCTAGAGCCTAGGTTATGTTCCTATCCTGTCTCCTCCTGTCTAGAGCCTAGGTTATGTTCCTATCCTGTCTCCTCCTGTCTAGAGCCTAGGTTATGTTCCTATCCTGTCTCCTCCTGTCTAGAGCCTAGGTTATGTTCCTATCCTGTCTCCTCCTGTCTAGAGCCTAGGTTATGTTCCTATCCTGTCTCCTCCTGTCTAGAGCCTAGGTTATGTTCCTATCCTGTCTCTCCTGTCTAGAGCCTAGGTTATGTTCCTATCCTGTCTCCTGTCTAGAGCCTAGGTTATGTTCCTATCCTGTCTCCTCCTGTCTAGAGCCTAGGTTATGTTCCTATCCTGTCTCCTCCTGTCTAGAGCCTAGGTTATGTTCCTATCCTGTCTCCTCCTGTCTAGAGCCTAGGTTATGTTCCTATCCTGTCTCCTCCTGTCTAGAGCCTAGGTTATGTTCCTATCCTGTTCCTCCTGTCTAGAGCCTAGGTTATGTTCCTATCCTGTCTCCTGTCTAGAGCCTAGGTTATGTTCCTATCCTGTCTCCTCCTGTCTAGAGCCTAGGTTATGTTCCTATCCTGTCTCCTCCTGTCTAGAGCCTAGGTTATGTTCCTATCCTGTCTCCTCCTGTCTAGAGCCTAGGTTATGTTCCTATCCTGTCTCCTCCTGTCTAGAGCCTAGGTTATGTTCCTATCCTGTCTCCTCCTGTCTAGAGCCTAGGTTATGTTCCTATCCTGTCTCCTCCTGTCTAGAGCCTAGGTTATGTTCCTATCCTGTCTCCTCCTGTCTAGAGCCTAGGTTATGTTCCTATCCTGTCTCCTCCTGTCTAGAGCCTAGGTTATGTTCCTATCCTGTCTCCTGTCTAGAGCCTAGGTTATGTTCCTATCCTGTCTCCTCCTGTCTAGAGCCTAGGTTATGTTCCTATCCTGTCTCCTCCTGTCTAGAGCCTAGGTTATGTTCCTATCCTGTCTCCTCCTGTCTAGAGCCTAGGTTATGTTCCTATCCTGTCTCCTCCTGTCTAGAGCCTAGGTTATGTTCCTATCCTGTCTCCTCCTGTCTAGAGCCTAGGTTATGTTCCTATCCTGCTCTCCTGTCTAGAGCCTAGGTTATGTTCCTATCCTGTCTCCTCCTGTCTAGAGCCTAGGTTATGTTCCTATCCTGTCTCCTCCTGTCTAGAGCCTAGGTTATGTTCCTATCCTGTCTCCTCCTGTCTAGAGCCTAGGTTATGTTCCTATCCTGTCTCCTCCTGTCTAGAGCCTAGGTTATGTTCCTATCCTGTCTCCTCCTGTCTAGAGCCTAGGTTATGTTCCTATCCTGTCTCCTCCTGTCTAGAGCCTAGGTTATGTTCCTATCCTGTCTCCTCCTGTCTAGAGCCTAGGTTATGTTCCTATCCTGTCTCCCCTGTCTAGAGCCTAGGTTATGTTCCTATCCTGTCTCCTCCTGTCTAGAGCCTAGGTTATGTTCCTATCCTGTCTCCCTGTCTAGAGCCTAGGTTATGTTCCTATCCTGCTCCTCCTGTCTAGAGCCTAGGTTATGTTCCTATCCTGTCTCCTCCTGTCTAGAGCCTAGGTTATGTTCCTATCCTGTCTCCTCCTGTCTAGAGCCTAGGTTATGTTCCTATCCTGTCTCCTCCTGTCTAGAGCCTAGGTTATGTTCCTATCCTGTCTCCTCCTGTCTAGAGCCTAGGTTATGTTCCTATCCTGTCTCCTCCTGTCTAGAGCCTAGGTTATGTTCCTATCCTGCTCCTCCTGTCTAGAGCCTAGGTTATGTTCCTATCCTGTCTCCTCCTGTCTAGAGCCTAGGTTATGTTCCTATCCTGTCTCCTCCTGTCTAGAGCCTAGGTTATGTTCCTATCCTGTCTCCTGTCTAGAGCCTAGGTTATGTTCCTATCCTGTCTCCTCCTGTCTAGAGCCTAGGTTATGTTCCTATCCTGTCTCCTCTGTCTAGAGCCTAGGTTATGTTCCTATCCTGTCTCCTCCTGTCTAGAGCCTAGGTTATGTTCCTATCCTGTCTCCTCCTGTCTAGAGCCTAGGTTATGTTCCTATCCTGTCTCCTCCTGTCTAGAGCCTAGGTTATGTTCCTATCCTGTCTCCCTGTCTAGAGCCTAGGTTATGTTCCTATCCTGTCTCCTGTCTAGAGCCTAGGTTATGTTCCTATCCTGTCTCCTCCTGTCTAGAGCCTAGGTTATGTTCCTATCCTGTCTCCTCCTGTCTAGAGCCTAGGTTATGTTCCTATCCTGTCTCCTCCTGTCTAGAGCCTAGGTTAGTTATGTTCCTATCCTGTCTCCTCCTGTCTAGAGCCTAGGTTATGTTCCTATCCTGTCTCCTCCTGTCTAGAGCCTAGGTTATGTTCCTATCCTGTCTCCTCCTGTCTAGAGCCTAGGTTATGTTCCTATCCTGTCTCCTGTCTAGAGCCTAGGTTATGTTCCTATCCTGTCTCCTCCTGTCTAGAGCCTAGGTTATGTTCCTATCCTGTCTCCTCCTGTCTAGAGCCTAGGTTATGTTCCTATCCTGTCTCCTCCTGTCTAGAGCCTAGGTTATGTTCCTATCCTGTCTCCTCCTGTCTAGAGCCTAGGTTATGTTCCTATCCTGTCTCCCCTGTCTAGAGCCTAGGTTATGTTCCTATCCTGTCTCCTCCTGTCTAGAGCCTAGGTTATGTTCCTATCCTGTCTCCTCCTGTCTAGAGCCTAGGTTATGTTCCTATCCTGCTCCTCCTGTCTAGAGCCTAGGTTATGTTCCTATCCTGTCTCTCCTGTCTAGAGCCTAGGTTATGTTCCTATCCTGTCTCCTCCTGTCTAGAGCCTAGGTTATGTTCCTATCCTGTCTCCTCCTGTCTAGAGCCTAGGTTATGTTCCTATCCTGTCTCTCCTGTCTAGAGCCTAGGTTATGTTCCTATCCTGTCTCCTCCTGTCTAGAGCCTAGGTTATGTTCCTATCCTGTCTCCCTGTCTAGAGCCTAGGTTATGTTCCTATCCTGTCTCCTCCTGTCTAGAGCCTAGGTTATGTTCCTATCCTGTCTCCTCCTGTCTAGAGCCTAGGTTATGTTCCTATCCTGTCTCCTCCTGTCTAGAGCCTAGGTTATGTTCCTATCCTGTCTCCTGTCTAGAGCCTAGGTTATGTTCCTATCCTGTCTCCTCCTGTCTAGAGCCTAGGTTATGTTCCTATCCTGTCTCCTCCTGTCTAGAGCCTAGGTTATGTTCCTATCCTGTCTCCTCCTGTCTAGAGCCTAGGTTATGTTCCTATCCTGTCTCCTCCTGTCTAGAGCCTAGGTTATGTTCCTATCCTGTCTCCTCCTGTCTAGAGCCTAGGTTATGTTCCTATCCTGTCTCCTCCTGTCTAGAGCCTAGGTTATGTTCCTATCCTGTCTCCTGTCTAGAGCCTAGGTTATGTTCCTATCCTGCTCTCCTGTCTAGAGCCTAGGTTATGTTCCTATCCTGTCTCCTCCTGTCTAGAGCCTAGGTTATGTTCCTATCCTGTCTCCCTGTCTAGAGCCTAGGTTATGTTCCTATCCTGTCTCCTCCTGTCTAGAGCCTAGGTTATGTTCCTATCCTGTCTCCTCCTGTCTAGAGCCTAGGTTATGTTCCTATCCTGTCTCCTCCTGTCTAGAGCCTAGGTTATGTTCCTATCCTGTCTCCTGTCTAGAGCCTAGGTTATGTTCCTATCCTGTCTCCTGTCTAGAGCCTAGGTTATGTTCCTATCCTGTCTCCTCCTGTCTAGAGCCTAGGTTATGTTCCTATCCTGTCTCCTCCTGTCTAGAGCCTAGGTTATGTTCCTATCCTGTCTCCTCCTGTCTAGAGCCTAGGTTATGTTCCTATCCTGTCTCCTGTCTAGAGCCTAGGTTATGTTCCTATCCTGTCTCCTGTCTAGAGCCTAGGTTATGTTCCTATCCTGTCTCCTCCTGTCTAGAGCCTAGGTTATGTTCCTATCCTGTCTCCTCCTGTCTAGAGCCTAGGTTATGTTCCTATCCTGCTCCTCCTGTCTAGAGCCTAGGTTATGTTCCTATCCTGTCTCCTCCTGTCTAGAGCCTAGGTTATGTTCCTATCCTGTCTCCTCCTGTCTAGAGCCTAGGTTATGTTCCTATCCTGTCTCCTGTCTAGAGCCTAGGTTATGTTCCTATCCTGTCTCCTCCTGTCTAGAGCCTAGGTTATGTTCCTATCCTGTCTCCTGTCTAGAGCCTAGGTTATGTTCCTATCCTGTCTCCTCCTGTCTAGAGCCTAGGTTATGTTCCTATCCTGTCTCCTCCTGTCTAGAGCCTAGGTTATGTTCCTATCCTGTCTCCTGTCTAGAGCCTAGGTTATGTTCCTATCCTGTCTCTCCTGTCTAGAGCCTAGGTTATGTTCCTATCCTGTCTCCTGTCTAGAGCCTAGGTTATGTTCCTATCCTGTCTCCTGTCTAGAGCCTAGGTTATGTTCCTATCCTGTCTCCTGTCTAGAGCTAGGTTAGTCACCTTTCTCCTGTCTAGAGCCTAGGTTATGTTCCTATCCTGTCTCCTCCTGTCTAGAGCCTAGGTTATGTTCCTATCCTGTCTCCTCCTGTCTAGAGCCTAGGTTATGTTCCTATCCTGCTCCTCCTGTCTGAGCCAGGTTATGTTCCTATCCTGTCTCCTCCTGTCTAGAGGCCTAGGTTATGTTCCTATCCTGTCTCCTCCTGTCTAGAGCCTAGGTTATGTTCCTATCCAGTCTACCTCCTGTCTAGTGCCCAGGTCATGTCTCTATCCTGTCTCCTCCTGTCTAGAGCCTAGGTTATGTTCCTATCCACTGTCTCCTGTACTAGGAGCCTAGGTTATGTTCCTATCCCGTCTCCTCCTGTCTAGAGCCTAGGTTATGTTCCTATCCTGTCTCCTGTCTAGAGCCTAGGTTATGTTCCTATCCTGCTCCTGTCTAGAGCCTAGGTTATGTTCCTATCCTGTCTCCTCCTGTCTAGAGCCTAGGTTATGTTCCTATCCTGTCTCCTCCTGTCTAGAGCCTAGGTTATGTTCCTATCCTGTCTCCTGTCTAGAGCCTAGGTTATGTTCCTATCCTGTCTCCTCCTGTCTAGAGCCTAGGTTATGTTCCTATCCTGTCTCCTGTCTAGAGCCTAGGTTATGTTCCTATCCTGTCTCCTCCTGTCTAGAGCCTAGGTTATGTTCCTATCC
>NW_027001288.1:0-7663 GCF_036934945.1 Oncorhynchus masou masou
TCCTGACAACAGGGTGATCAAATTAAGATCCTATACCTGTATAATAGCTAATACATGATATATAAGTCTCCTTGAATTGTGATAAATAATGGATGTAAACCAGGGCCCCCCAGAGACCTGAACTACCCAGAGTGTTGTGATTTATACTGATCCTTCCTGTCAAGTGTCACCACAGGAAACCCTTCATCATAAGCAACCCAGGGAGAAAATTAAACGCATCAGCGCCACGGTAATCTGAACCTGGCAATCAGCAAGGCACTAATGAACCTGATCGATTTGGCATATCAATTAGGAGGAGGATGTTTGGGTGTGTGTGTGTGGTGCGCCTCTGAAATAACTTTATCACCATTGGTCACCGAAACATAACCATAACATGGTGTAAGATGGTGTGCTACGCTGACACCAGAATCTGCTTCACTTCACACAGTCAACAAACCACAAACCCTTTTTTCACAGCAGCCTTCCCCATTAGCATATTACCCCAGGCTACAGAATAAGAGACAGAGAGAGAGAGAGAGAGAGAGAGAGAGAGAGAAGAGAGAGAGAGAGAGAGAGAATGTGTGTGTGTGTGTGTGGGGGGGGGGGGGGTGAGGGGTTTAATAGTATCAAAACTACATCAAAACCAGAAGCTCAGAGATCTGTAACTGGGCCAATGCTAAAAACACACGTGAACAGAAAACCAAGATTAATATTTGATTAACAGATTTTAAAGCGATCCCATTGCTAGACTTCAGACAGTTGATGTGCCAATCATGATTCCTACAAGCTTGGTGAAGATCAAAAGCGCTCATTCACACTGGTGATTAGACACAGTAGGGTTGCAGTGAGCACCACCTCATAATCAGGGGGGATTCAGAGAAGAACAAAGAGAAGAAGAAGAAAATGAAAGGATGAACCAAAGTCTGAAGAACAGTAGAATTTTACATACAACAATTGATAGGTATAATGAAGGGGGGGAAACAGAGGAGACCAGGAGCTGTTGTCATGTGATGTTCTAGCCCTAAGAAGAGATGAATGGTCATGAATAGTGCATTGGTTGGGACTCCCAGACACATGCATCTACAAAACACATGTTCTGTGAAGCCACACGGTTCTGTGATAAAAGGAATGAGAAAAAGACTGCTGCCAACTGCAGAACCGTAGAAACGGAAAGATTGCAGCAGGGATAGTCTACTGTTAAAAAAGGCTGTTCATTCCACTTTCTTTTGTATTATGAGCACCTGACCCTGTGTAACGCTTGATGATGTTGTCAGTACTTCTCAGTGCCGTCCTACAGTTCTGGAATACTGCCTCAATCTCTCTGTGGCTATGGCAACCATCACTGGCAGTCAGAGAAATATCACAGCATCAGAATTCTAGTGTAAAATACAATCTCAGTGGAATTACAGTATCTCAATCCTGAAGGCTTAATTTGTTTAGGATATACAATGCATACTTCTCTGAAATCCTTAGTTGAGCTCAGCAAGTCAACAATCAAAAGAGTAGAACCTATAGGTTTTCCCACTCAAATTCTCTTGTGGAATTTTTCTATATTCTACTCACAGGTAAATCCAGTAGGGGGTGCCAATTTGTCGTACTATCTGTACAAATGTTGATTTGAGCTGGATTCCAACACCTTGTGTCAAAGGGAGAGCCAGGTGGAGCCGAGCTCCAGCACCTTACGGGTCCAAAGACAAATGTAGGATAAAAAGTAAGATAAACCGAGGTTAGGGTTGGAGTAGTAGTTGAGGCAAGAATTAGGGTTGAACTGGAATGTGGACATAAAGCAAGAGTTAGGGTTCTGGTTGAGGGTAGAGTTAGAGTTGAATTGGGATGTGGACATGAAGCTAGGGTTAGGGTTGAACTGGGATGTGGACATGAAGATAGGGTTAGGGTTAGGGTTGAACTGGGATGTGGACATGAAGATAGGGTTAGGGTTGAACTGGGATGTGGACATGAAGCTAGGGTTAGGGTTGAACTGGGATGTGGATATGAAGCTAGGGTTAGGGTTAGGGTTGAACTGGGATGTGGACATGAAGATAGGGTTAGGGTTGAACTGGGATGTGGACATGAAGATAGGGTTAGGGTTGAACTGGGATGTGGATATGAAGCTAGGGTTAGGGTTAGGGTTGAACTGGGATGTGGACATGAAGATAGGGTTAGGGTTGAACTGGGATGTGGACATGAAGATAGGGTTAGGGTTGAACTGGGATGTGGATATGAAGCTAGGGTTAGGGTTAGGGTTGAACTGGGATGTGGACATAAAGCTAGGGTTAGGGTTGAACTGGGATGTTGACATGAAACTAGGGTTAGGGTTGAACTGGGATGTGGATATAAAGCTAGGGTTAGGTTTGAACTGGGATGTTGACATGAAGCTAGGGTTAGGGTTGAACTGGGATGTGGACATGAAGCTTGGGTTAGCGTTGAATCAGGATGTGGACATGAAGCTAGGGTTAGGGTTAGGGTTGAACTGGGATGGGGACATGAAGCTAGGGTTAGGGTTAGGGTTGAACTGGGATGTGGACATGAAGCTAGGGTTAGGGTTGAACTGGGATGTGGACATGAAGCTAGGGTTGAGGTTAGGGTTGAACTGGGATGTGGACATGAAGCTAGGGTTAGGTTGTTGAACTGGGATGTGGACATAAAGCTAGGGTTGAGGGTTGAACTGGGATGTGGACATGAAGCTAGGGTTAGGGTTAGGGTTGAACTGGGATGTGGACATGAAGCTAGGGTTAGGGTTGAACTGGGATGTGGACATGAAGCTAGGTTAGAGTGAACTGGGATATGGACATGAAGCAAGGGATAGCATTGAACTGGGATGTGGATATGAAGCTAGGGTTAGGGTTAGGGTGAACTGGGATGTGGACATGAAGCTAGGGTTAGGGTTAGGGTTGAACTGGGATGTGGACATGAAGCTAGAGTTAGGGTTGAACTGGGATGTGGACATGAAGCTAGGGTTGAGGGTTGAACTGGGATGTGGACATGAAGCTAGGGTTAGGATTGAACTGGGATGTGGATATGAAGCTAGGGTTAGTTAGGGATGAACTGGGATGTGGACATGAAGCTAGGGTTAGGGTTAGGTTGAACTGGGATGTGGACATGAAGCTAGGGTTAGGGTTAGGTTGAACTGGGATGTGGACATGAAGCTAGGGTTAGGGTTAGGGTTGAACTGGGATGTGGACATGAAGCTAGGGTTAGGGTTAGGGTTGAACTGGGATGTGGACATGAAGCTAGGGTTAGCGTTGAACTGGGATGTGGACATGAAGCTAGGGTTAGGGTTGAACTGGGATGTGGACATGAAGCTAGGGTTAGGTTAAGTTGAACTGGGATGTGGACATGAAGCTAGGGTTAGGGTTAGGGATGAACTGGGATGTGGACATGAAGCTAGGGTTAGGGTTGAACTGGGATATGGACATGAAGCTAGGGTTAGGGTTGAACTGGGATGTGACATGAAGCTTAGGGTTAGGCTGAACTGGGATGTTGACATGAAGCTAGGATTAGGGTTGAACTGGATGTGGACATGAAGCTAGGGTTAGGTTTGAACTGGGATGTGGACATGAAGCTAGGGTTAGGGTTAGGTTGAACTGGGATGTGGACATGAAGCTAGGGTTAGGGTTAGGGTTGAACTGGGATGTGGACATGAAGCTAGGGTTAGGGTTAGGGTTGAACTGGGATGTGGACATGAAGCTAGGGTTAGGGTTGAACTGGAATGTGGACATGAAGCTAGGGTTAGAGTTGAACTGGGATGTGGACATGAAGCTAGGGTTAGGGTTAGGGTTGAACTGGGATGTGGACATGAAGCTAGGGTTAGGGTTGAACTGGAATGTGGACATGAAGCTAGGGTTAGAGTTGAACTGGGATGTGGACATGAAGCTAGGGTTAGGGTTAGGGTTGAACTGGGATGTGGACATGAAGCTAGGGTTAGGGTTGAACTGGAATGTGGACATGAAGCTAGGGTTAGAGTTGAACTGGGATGTGGACATGAAGCTAGGTAGGGTTAGCGTTGAACTGGGATGTGGACATGAAGCTAGGGTTAGGGTTAGGGATGAACTGGGATGTGGACATGAAGCTAGGGTTAGGGTATGAACTGGGATGTGGACATGAAGCTAGGGTTAGGGTTGGAACTGGGATGTGGACATGAAGCTAGGGTTAGGGTTGAACTGGGATGTGGACATGAAGCTAGGGTTAGGGTTGAACTGGGATGTGGATATGAAGCTAGGGTTAGGGTTGAACTGGGATGTGGACATGAAGCTAGGGTTAGGGTTAGGGTTGAACTGGGATGTGGACATGAAGCTAGGGTTAGGGTTAGGGTTGAACTGGGATGTGGACATGAAGCTAGGGTTAGGTTAGGGTTGAACTGGGATGTGGACATGAAGCTAGGGTTAGGGTTGAACTGGGATGTGGACATGAAGCTAGGGTTAGGGTTAGGTTGAACTGGGATGTGGACATGAAGCTAGGTTAGGGTAGGGTGAACTGGGATGTGGACATGAAGCTAGGGTTAGGGTTGAACTGGGATGTGGACATGAAGCTAGGGTTAGGGTTGAACTGGGATGTGGACATGAAGCTAGGGTTAGGGTTGATGAGACTGAAGCTGATGAACTGGGATGGACATGAAGCTAGGGTTAGGTGTTGAACTGGGATGTGGACATGAAGCTAGGGTTAGGGTTAGGGTTGAACTGGGATGTGGACATGAAGCTAGGGTTAGCATTGAACTGGGATGTGGATATGAAGCTAGGGTTAGGGATGAACTGGGATGTGGACATGAAGCTAGTGTTAGGGTTACGGTTGAACTGGGATGTGGACATGAAGCTAGGGTTAGGGTTGAACTGGGATGTGTACATGACGCTCGGGTTAGGGTTAGGGGTAAACTGGGATGTGGACATGGAGCTAGGGTTAGGGTTAGGGTTGAACTGGGATGTGGACATGAAGCTAGGGTTAGTGTTGAACTGGGATGTGGACATGAAGCTAGGGTTAGGCATGAACTAGGATGTGGACATGAAGCTAGGGTTAGGTTTGAACTAGGATGTGGACATGAAGCTAGGGTTAGGGTTGAACTGGGATGTGGACATGAAGCTAGGGTTAGGGTTGAACTGGGATGTGGACATGAAGCTAGGGTTAGGGTTGAACTGGGATTGAATGAAGCTGGGTTAGGGTTGAACTGGGATGTGGACATGAAGCTAGGGTTAGGGTTAGGGATGAACTGGGATGTGTACATGAAGCTAGGGTTAGGGGTTGAACTGGGATGTGGACATGAAGCTAGGGTTAGGGTTAGGTTGAACTGGGATGTGGACATGAAGCTAGGGTTAGAGTTGAACTGGGATGTGGACATGAAGCTAGGGTTAGAGTTGGAACTGGGATGTGGACATGAAGCTAGGGTTAGGGTTGAACTGGGATGTGGACATGAAGCTAGTTAGGTTAGGGTTGAACTGGGATGTGGACATGAAGCTAGGGTTAGGGTTAGTTGAACTGGGATGTGGACATGAAGCTAGGGTTAGGGTTAGGGTTGAACTGGGATGTGGACATGAAGCTAGGGTTAGGGTTGAACTTGGATGTGGATATGAAGCTAGGGTTAGGTTTGAACTGGGATGTGGACATGAAGCTAAGGTTAGGGTTAGGGTTGAACTGGGATGTGGACATGAAGCTAGGGTTAGGGTTGAACTGGGATGTGGACATGAAGCTAGGGTTAGGGTTAGGGTTGAACTGGGATGTGGACATGAAGCTAGGGTTAGGGTTAGGGTTGAACTGGGATGTGGACATGAAGCTAGGGTTAGGGTTGAACTGGGATGTGGACATGAAGCTAGGGTTAGAGTTGAACTGGGATGTGGACATGAAGCTAGGGTTAGGGTATGAACTGGGATGTGGACATGAAGCTAGGGTTAGGGTTGAACTGGAATGTGGACATGAAGCTAGGGTTAGGGTTGAACTGGGATGTGGACATGAAGCTAGGGTTAGGGTTAGGGTTGAACTGGGATGTGGACATGAAGCTAGGGTTAGGGTTGAACTGGGATGTGGACATGAAGCTAGGGTTAGGGTTAGGGTTGAACTGGGATGTGGACATGAAGCTAGGGTTAGGGTTAGGGTTGAACTGGGATGTGGACATGAAGCTAGGGTTAGCATTGAACTGGGATGTGGATATGAAGCTAGGGTTAGGGATGAACTGGGATGTGGACATGAAGCTAGGGTTAGGGTTGAACTGGGATGTGGACATGAAGCTAGGGTTAGGGTTAGGGATGAACTGGGATGTGGACATGAAGCTAGGGTTAGGGGTAGGGTTGAACTGGGATGTGGACATGAAGCTTGGGTTAGCGTTGAATCAGGATGTGGATATGAAGCTAGGGTTAGGTTTGAACTGGGATCTGTACATGAAGTTAGGGTTAGGGTTGAACTGGGATGTGGACATGAAGCTAGGGTTAGGGTTAGGGATGAACTGGGATGTGGACATGAAGCTAGGGTTAGGGTTAGGGTTGAACTGGGATGTGGACATGAAGCTAGGGTTAGGGTTAGGGTTGAACTGGGATGTGGACATGAAGCTAGGGTTAGGGTTAGGGTTGAACTGGGATGTGGACATGAAGCTAGGGTTAGCATTGAACTGGGATGTGGATATGAAGCTAGGGTTAGGGATGAACTGGGATGTGGACATGAAGCTAAGGTTAGGGTTAGGGTTGAACTGGGATGTGGACATGAAGCTAGGGTTAGGGTTGAACTGGGATGTGGACATGAAGCTAGGGTTAGGGTTAGGGTTGAACTGGGATGTGGACGTGAAGCTAGGGTTAGGGTTAGGTTGAACTGGGATGTGGACATGAAGCTAGGTTGGCATTGAACTGGGATGTGGATATGAAGCTAGGGTTAGGGATGAACTGGGATGTGGACATGAAGCTAAGGTTAGGGTTAGGGTTGAACTGGGATGGGACATGAAGCTAGGGTTAGGTTGAACTGGATGTGGACATGAAGCTAGGGTTAGGGTTAGGGTTGAACTGGGATGTGAGACGTGAAGCTAGGTTTAGGGTTAGGGATGAACTGGGATGTGGATAGGAAGCTAAGTACATGAAGAAGCTAGGGTTAGGGTTAGCTGAACTGGATGTGGACGTGAAGCTAGGTTTAGGGTTAGGGATGAACTGGGATCTGTACATGAAGCTAGGGTTAGGGTTGAACTGGGATGTGGACATGAAGCTTGGGTTAGCGTTGAACTGGGATGTGGATATGAAGCTAGGGTTAGGTTTGAACTGGGATGTGGACATGAAGCTAGGGTTAGGGTTGAACTGGGATGTGTACATGAAGCTAGGGTTAGGGTTAGGGATGAACTGGGATGTGTACCTGAAGCTAGGGTTAGGGTTAGGGTTGAACTGGGATGTGGACATGAAGCTAGGGTTAGGGTTGAACTGGAATGTGGACATGAAGCTAGGGTTAGAGTTGAACTGGGATGTGGACATGAAGCTAGGGTTATAGGGTTAGGGTTGAACTGGGATGTTGAAATGAAGCTCGGGTTAGGGTTAGGGTTGAACTGGGATGTGGACATGAAGCTAGGGTTAGGGTTGAACTGGGATATGAACATGAAGCTACGGTTAGGGTTGAACTGGGATGTGGACATGAACCTAGGGTTAGGGTTATGATTGAACTGAAATGTGGACATGAAGCTCGGGTTAGGGTTGAACTGGGATGTGGACATGAAGCTAGAGTTAGCGTT
>NW_027001289.1:0-7658 GCF_036934945.1 Oncorhynchus masou masou
CCTCCTCCACCCCTCACCCTTCTCATCTCCCTCCTCCACCCCCTCCCCTTCTCATCTCCCTCCTCCACCCCTCCCCTTCTCATCTCCCTCCTCCACCCCTCCCCTTCTCATCTCCCTCCTCCACCCCTCCCCTTCTCATCTCCCTCCTCCACCCCTCCCCTTCTCATCTCCCTCCTACACCCCTCCCCTTCTCATCTCCCTCCTCCACCCCTCCCCTTCTCATCTCGCTCCTCCACCCCTCCCCTTCTCATCTCCCTCCTACACCCCCTCCCCTTCTCATCTCCCTCCTCCACCCCTCCCCTTCTCATCTCCCTCCTCCACCCCTCCCCTTCTCATCTCCCTCCTCCACCCCAACAGCAGCATTCCCCTCCAGGCTAGATATCCCAGGACTGAGCCCCTGTCTGCTCCAGCAGCTCCACACATCTGCCCCCCCCTCTCTCTCTGAAGGCTGTAATACAGCGTGACAGGTGCCCCCCCCACATGCACACAGACATGCCCTCCTGCCCCTCCCCTTCTCAAGTCTCTTATCTTCTCCACCCCTCTTTGCAACCTATAATAACCTTCCTCTCTGCCTCTATTCTCATCTCCCTCCTCCACCCCTCCCCTTCTCATCTCCCTCCTCCACCCACTCTGTCTCATCTCCTCCTCACCCAGCAGCGGCATTCCTCCAGGCTAGATATCCCAGGACTGAGCCCCTGTCTGCTCCAGCAGCTCCACACCTCTGCCCCTGCCCTCCTCTCAAGAAATTTGTAATGCTGGCGTGACCGTCTTCCCACATGCACAGACATGCGTGCACTATGCATTCTCCATAGGATAAATATTTTAAGTGACGAGTTGCCGGACACAGATTAAGTCTAGTCCTGAGATTTTCTATGGAGAATCTCCATTTAAAGTGCCTTTTAGTCCAGGACTTTGTGATGAAAGGGTTGTGTGGTATTACCTGTTATATGGTTGTTTGAATGCTACAATGAAAGGTTGTTTCATCACAGCTCAGGAGTGTGTAAATAATGTAAAATATGTTCGTTGTGTGACTAAGTATATCTACATATTGGAATCACAGTAGTGAATTTCAAAGTTGATTGATCTGGGAGAGATGGGAAAGTTTTGGGGTGGAGACTGAAGAGATGAGGGTGGCTAACTTGTGAGAGCAAAGGTAACTTTTGGCTGAGGTCATAACTTATTTCTCTCTTAGAATATATATATATATAAATATATATAAATATACCATTTTTATCATTTTGTCTGTCTCTGTCTCTTTCTCTCTGTCTCTCTGTCTCTCTCTCTGTCTCTGTCTCTGTCTCTACGTTTCATCTCTCTCTGTCTCTCGCTCATTGTCTACCCCTCCCTCTCCTTTCCCCTCCCTCTGTCTGCAGACATAGTGTCTATGGCACACTCAGCAGGCTCAGCTATTGCAGTGAAAGTGTTGAAGTTATCACACAAGAAGGGAGAGCTGATTGGAAAGGAGAAGGAGAGGAGAACAGAGGAATAAATAAAAGGAAAGTACCTCTGAGGGATGGGAAGGGAGGCGCTTCTTTCACCTCTGTCTCTGTCTCTCTCTCTGTCTCTCTCTGTCTCTGTCTCTGTCTCTGTCTCTCTCTCTCTGTCTCTCTGTCTCTCTCTCTCTCTCTCTCACTCTCTCTCTCTCACTCTCTCTCGCTCTCACTCTCTCTCGCCCTCTCTCTCACCCTCTCTGTCAATCATTCTCCATACATTTGTTAGTTATAGTGAGTATCATCATTTCGCATTTTTTTGCGTGACAAAGTGGGATTGAAGTGATATTCCATTATGTCAAAGTGAAAAGAAAATTATACAAATGTTAACATTAATACAAAATGAAATAACTAAAATATAGTTGTTTCAAAAGTATTCACCCCATTTGTTTAGACAAACCTACATTAGTTCAGACAAACCTACATTAGTTCAAGAGTAAAATTTGGCTTAAGAAGGTTCCTCAGTCAAGTATTGAATTTCAAGCACAGATTCAACTACAAAGACCTTTTTGAAAGCCTCATAAAGAAGGGCAGTGATTGGTAGATGGGTAACAATAGCAAATAAATCATGGAATATCTCTTTAAGGATGGTCAACTGAATCATTATGCCGAGGGTGATGTATTAAACCACCCAGACACAAGAAAGATACAGTCGTCTTTCTGAACTGAGCTGCAGGACAGGAAGGAACCTGCTCAGGGGATGTCACCATGAGGCCATTGGTGATTTTAAAACAGCTACAGAGGTCAATGGCTGCGAAGGTGGAAAACTGAAGATGGATCAACAGCATTATCGTTACTACGTCCTTATAAGGCTTTATGCAATACCATTGCAACATTATATGCATGTATAAAGACTTGGTTTTTAGACACAGAGAGAAAGTGCATATGCTGTTGCATAATGCCTTATAAGGACATAGTGGGATGGAGGGATGGAGAAATTTGACGAGAGAGAGGGACGAAGAGGAAGAAATAGAAGAATATAACTTTTACAGAAAGTCAGAACAGACATAACTAACAAAGGTATGAAGAGACATTCCCTAAAAAAACAAAATGAAAGAGAAAAAACAGTCTTATGACAAACAGCAGGAGAGACAGAGAGAGAGTGGATGAAATTAAAGAGTAGAGAATAGTAGAGGAAAGGGGAGTTTATGAGAAAAAGGGAGTGAGGGAATGGAGAGGGAGAGAGAGGAAAGGAAGGAGAGAAAGAGAAGGAGGAGGGAGAGAAGCAGTGAAAGAGGGCAAGAGAGAGGCGTTAGGAGGGTATGAGAGAGTTGAGAGTTAAGGCAAGCCACAGGAAGGGAGGGAGGGATAGAAGCAGTGAAAGAGGGCAAGAGAGAGGCGTTAGGAGGGTATGATAGAGTTGAGAGTTAAGGCAAGCCACAGGAGGGAGGGAGGGGATGAAGGAGTGAAAGAGGGAAAGAGAGGCGTTAGAGGTTATGATACATCTGAGGATTTGGAGAAGAAATTAAGCCACAGGAAAAAGAATGAGAGAGAAGGAGGGAGAGAAGAAAAAGGGAGGGAGAGAATGAGTGAAAGAGGGCCAGGGAGAGGCAAAGGGGGGTACGATACAGAGGAAAAAGGGACATAGGAAGGAAAGAGAAAGAAGAAGGGAGGGAGAAGGAGTGAAAAGAGGGCAAGGGAGAGACTTAAAGGGTACGATACAGAGGAAAAAGGAACGCCACAGGAAGGAGAGAAAGAAGAAGGGAGGGAGAGGAGAAGGGTGAAAGAGGGCAAGGGAGAGGCGTGTACAGAGGAGTGAGAGGCCAGCTCAGGGCGCCGTGGAAACGAAGGTTTCCTGTCTGAGGGAGAAAGAATCTCATCTCAGGGTGGTGATACCCACTGTGTGTGTGTGTGTGTGTGTGTGAGACATACTGTACTCTAGAGCTAAGGGGTATAGAGGGGGTGTGACCTGCCTGTGGTGCAGTGTGTGTGTGTTGGGTGGTGGGGGATCAGTAAGGGGGCCTGGGCGTTCTACCCAGGGAGGTCATTGAGGAAAAGAGTGAGAGGAAGGGGAGCTGTGAGTGTGTGTGTGTTGTGTGTGTGTGTGTCTGCATACATATGGTGGTATATGTGCATGCCTCAACAATACTCTGAATAGCAGTGTGTGTGTGAGAAGTTGGGGGTTCTTATGGAATGCAGAGCCACTGTGGTGAGTTGGCACGCGGTGAGATGTGTGTGTGTGTGTGTGTACTGTATGTCTACCGTGTGTGTAACTAACAGTAACACTGACTTCATTGTGGTGAGGAGTCTGTTCTATATTACTGCATATTGGAGATATTTTCTGTGTTATACAATTGCAGTGTGTATCCCAACAGGTTTACACTTATTCCAGTTCAGTGGGTTTTACTGTAAAAATGTGTTAATATACCAGACTTCCTGGCTCTAATCGCCCTGCTACCCTTAGTTGACATTAATGTGGAGCTGATAAGGAAGCTTTAATGAAAGTCAGTAGATGAAAATGCTGCCTTTGTGAATAAATAAATGAAACCGTGTGTGTGTGTGTGTGTGTGTGTGTGTGTGTAATGTGTAATGTGTGTGTGTTGTTTTGAAGCTGGCTGCAGCTGGTGTGAGTATAGTGACGTCTCCCTCCTCCCAGCACCTGAACTAACTGTCACTGACCTCTTCTGTCCAAGCTTTTCACCACCAGCTACACACTGATGTCGTTGACAGATCCGTGTTAGACTCTGACCTCACGGTACTCCACATAAATCTAGGGAATCCCAGGTTACAGAAACGCTCACTTTAAGGAGTTCACTGGGTCAAACCTTTTTGCTGACTCTGGAAAGGGCGGGTGGGGTCTGTGTGTGTGCGCATATGCAAGTGTGTACGTACACATTTGTGTGTGCGTGAGTGCAATGCATACTGTGTGTATGCGTGCGTTCATACAGTATAGGTGTGTGTGCATACAGTGTGAGTGTTTGTGTGTATGGGGCATCTTAAGTGAGCGTTTGGTTGACAGGTCAGACATGTACTCTTCGCAGCATGCTGTGAGACTGGGTGGATCTTCCCCTAGTCTTCCACTAGTGTTTAGCAGCCCTAACAGACGTGTGGTTCTCTCTCACAGAACCACTGTACTGTACAGGGAGTTGCTGACGGGTGTGTGTCTGAGCGGATGAGAAAATGGGACAGTGTGTGTGTGTGTGTAATTGCACATTTAAGAGAGGAATAGGATGAAAGACAGAGAGATAGCAAGTGGGCTTGTTGAGACAAGTGTGAGTGGGTGTATGTGTAGACTTTAGTGTAGAGGGGAGTGTAGATGTGTGTCGAACATAGAGGAGGCCAAAGGGAGACACAAATATCTCATTCAGACACACACCACACTGTCCCAGTCTGTTTCTCTATGGGAGGTAGGGGGACAAAGGCTTCTCTGAGAGAAGCAGAGGGGGCTTCTTTCTGCAAGAGCAGCCCTGACCCCATCCCATGGCTCAGTGAGGAAGTGTATGGGGCGAACAAACACATACTCTGCCCTGTACTCATCCCCCCACTCATCCATTTGTTATGTGTGTAACAAATATGTGTGCAAAAGCTCTTGTGTGTGTGCAACATTTGTGTGTATGTGTGTGTGTGTGTGTGTGTAACATGATGTGTGTGTAAAGGCCTCTGTGCGTGTGTGTAGAATGATGTGTGTATGTAACGTGTGTGAAAGCTCTTGTTGCGTGTGAGAAAGTTGCTTCTGAACAAACCCAGTCCCACCCAGTTGATGTAAATATGCACAGAGAGCCATGTCTCAATGTTACAGTTACCATCCCATAATTGCCTGTGGCTACTGAGGAAAAGCACTTTGGATCTGGGTCACGCTATTGTATTCATGCCCAGTAACATCCATAATAATGCTTAGCTATACCATCCCATAATACTTAGCTATAGGATTACCATCCCATAATACTTAGCTATAGGATTACCATCCCATACCATCATATTTTTAGCTATATGATTACCATACCATATTACTTAGCTATAGGATTACCATACCATAATACTTAGCTATAGGATTACCATCCCTATATTATACTTAGCTATAGGATTACTGCATCATAATACTTAGCTATAGGATTACCATACCATAATATTAGCTATATGATTACCATCCCATATTACTTAGCTATAGGATTACCATACCATAATACTTAGCTATATGATTACCATACCATAATATTTAGCTCTAGGATAACCATACCATACCATAATACTTAGATATATGATTACCATACCATAATATTTAACAATATGATTAATAGTATTACCATATTACTTACCATAATTACCATACCATATTACTTAGCTATATGATTACCATACCATAATACTTAGCTATAGGATTACCATACCATAATACTTAGCTATAGGATTACTATACCATATTATTTAGCTATAGGATTACCATACCATAATACTTAGCTATAGGATTACCATACCATAATATTTAGCTATATGATTACCATATAGGATTACCATACCATATTACTTAGCTATATGATTAACCATACCATACCATAATACTTAGCTATATGATTACCATACCATAACTATTTAGCTATATGATTACCATACCATAATACTTAGCTATAGGATTACCATACCATAATACTTAGCTATATTACCATACTTAGATATAGGATAGGAGCTATGGATTACCATACCATATTACTTAGCTATATGATTACCATACCATAATACTTAGCTATATGATTACCATACCATACCATAATATTTAGCTATAGGATAAGGCTATAGGATTACCATACCATAATATTTAGCAATATAGATTACCATAACCATACTATAACACTTAGCTATAGGATTAGGATAATATTTGGATAACCATACCATACCATAATACTTAGCTATAGGATTACCATACCATAATATTTAGCATATGATTACCATACCATACTAAGCTATAGGATGGATAACCATACCATAATACTTAGCTATAGGATAGGATAACCATACCATAATACTAAGCTATAGCATAGGATTGCCAACCATACCATACCATAATACTTAGCTATAGGATAGGATAACCATACCATAATACTTAGCTATAGGATTACCATACCATAAGAACAATATGATTACCATACCATAATACTTAGCAATATAGGATATATGGATAACCATACCATAATACTAAGCTATAGCATGGATGCCAACAGCATACCATACCATAATATTTAGCTATATGGTTCTTTACTTCTAACGACCGGATTTATTTTATATTGCCTTTGGATATCATGCTATAATGTTAACAATGTGATTACCATGCTATGCCATAGTGTTGTAATATGATTACTATACCATAATACTTAGATATATGATTACATACCATAATACTTAGCTATATGATTACTATACCATAATATTTAGCTCTAGGATAACCATACCATACCATAATACTTAGATATATGATTGCAACCCATATAAGTATCTGTCTGGGATATGCATGCTTGCAATACTAAGTATAATGGGTTGAGGATAACCATACCATAATACTTAGCTATAGGATAGGATAACCATCACCATAATACTTGGCTATAGGATAGGATAACCATACCATATTGCTTGGCTATAGGCTGGATAACCGTATATGATAACCATTTTATTGGGATGGGATAACCATGCCATAATACTTGGCTATAGGATAGGATAACCATACCATACCATAATACTTAGCTATAGGATAGGATAACCATACCATAATACTTAGCTATAGGATAGGATAACCATACCATAATACTTAGCTATAGGATAGGATAACCATACCATAATACTTAGCTATAGGATAGGATAACCATACCATAATACTTAGCTATAGGATAGGATAACCATACCATAACACTTAGCTATAGGCTAGGATAACCATACCATAATACTTAGCTATAGGATAGGATAACCATACCATACTATAATACTTAGCTATAGGATAGGATAACCATACCATAATACTAAGCTATAGGCTAGGATAACCATACCATAATACTTAGCTATAGGCTAGGATAACCATACCATACTATAATACTTAGCTATAGGATAGGATAACCATACCATACTATAATACTTAGCTATAGGCTAGGATAACCATACCATAACACTTAGCTATAGGATAGGATAACCATACCATACTATAATACTTAGCTATAGGATAGGATAACCATACCATAATACTAA